>NW_022630545.1:29802-90736 GCF_010909765.2 Amblyraja radiata | reverse complement strand
AGGGACAATGAGAGAGAGAGAGGGGGGGTTAGAGACAGAGAGGGACAGAGACAAAGAGACACAGAGAAGGAGTGACAGAGAGGGAGACAGAGAGAGAGAGAGAGAGAGGGAGAGATAGAGAGAGAGAGACAGACACAGAGAGACAGACACAGAGAGGGAGACAGAGAGAGTGACAGACATAGAGACAGAGACAGACAGAGAGAGAGAGAGAGAGAGAAGGACTGAGATAGAGAGAGAGAGAGAGAGAGAGAGAGAGACAGAGAAAGAGAGACAGGGAAAGAGAAAGACTGAGAACAGACAGACACAGAGACAGATAGAGAGATAGACACAGACAGAGAAAGAGGGAGAGAGAGAGAGAGAAAGAGAGAGAGAGACAGGGAGAGAGGCAGAGAGACAGAGAAAGAGAGAGAGAGAGAGACAGACAGGGAGAGAGAGTCAGACAGAGACAGAGAGAGACAGACACAGACAGAGACAGACACAGAGAGAGACCGAGAAAGAGAGAGAGGGAGACAGAGAGAGAGAGAGAGAGAGGCAGAGAGAGAGAGACAGAGAAAGAGAGACAGAGAAAGAGAGATGAGCAGAGAGGAGAGACAGACAGAGACAGACAGACAGAGAGTGACTGAGAGAGAGACGAAGAGACAGAGACAGATAGACTGAGAGACAGAAAGAGAGAGACAAGGAGAGAGGCAGAGAGACAGACAAAGAGAGAGCGAGACAGGGAGAGAGGCAGAGAGAGAGAGGGACAGAGACACAGAGAGAGACAGAGAGAGAGAGAGAGAGAGACAGAGAGAGAGACATACAGAGAGAGAGAGACAGAGAGAGAGAGAGACAGAGAGAGAGAGACAGAGAGAGAGAGACAGAGACAGAGACAGACAGACAGAGAGAGAGAGACACAGAGAAAGAGACAGAGAGTGAGAGAGAGAGAGAGAGAGACAGATGCAGAGGGAGAGAGAGAGAGATAGAGAGAGAGACAGGGAGAGATAGAGAGAAACAGACAGAGAGAGAGAGAGACACAGATACAGAGGGAGCGACAGAGACAGATACAGAGAGGGAGAGAGACAGAGAGATAGAGAGAGGGAGAAATAGTAACAGTTAGAGAGGGAGAGACAGAGAGGGAGAGAATTGGCTTCCTCCCAAAACACCGTGCCACTGACCATATTTATACCCTCCACACTTATTGAAAAACATGTACACCAAGCAAAAAATGGGAAAATATTTGCCTATTGACTTTGAGAAAGCATTTGACTCTATTTGGAATGAAGGGCTCTATTACAAACTCCTCGGCTGTGGTGTAGGAGGAAAGGTATATGACCTTATCAAATCAATGTATCTGAATAATAAATGTGGCGTTAAAATTGGGGACAAATGCACTGATCTCTTCGCGCAGAGAAGAGGCGTCCGGCAAGGCTGCAATCTGAGCCCGACACAGTTTAATGTATATATCAATGATTTGGCAGTAAAGTTGGACCAGAGCACAGCGATGGGCCTCTGTCTTCTGGACGGAGAAGTAAAATCCCTGTTTTACGCGGATGACTTGGTTTTGCTGTCCCCCACAGAACAGGGACTGCAGCAACAGTTGGACCTACTTTTTTTTTATTTTTTTTTAAGAATTATGTTTATTAGAAGTAAGTACAATACAGTGGTAATTTTTTACAGGTTCCCAAAATTATGTTAACATATTATATTCTCTGTACAACTTCCTTTTTTTTTTTTTAAAGAGAAAAGCAGGAAGAGAAAAAGGAAAAAGAGGTAGTAAAGAGTGAAGGGTAGACTAGTGTGCGTGAGTGAAAAGCAGAAAAAGAAAAGAAATAAGCGAGGAGGGAAAGCAGGAGGGAGATTAATCAATCGCCACAAGGAGATGATTTTTTATGTTCTAGATCGTCTTTCACCCATACCTGAAACTTTTAATTTTCACGATACTGTAGCACCACATGAATCCAAGAAATCAATAAATGGGGACCAACTAATTAAGAATTGGTCTTGTTTGTCTATTAGTAGTCTAATTTCTTCCAAATGTGCTGTGTCCAGCATATTACTGATCCACATTTTAAATGTTGGTATATTAGCATTTTTCCAAAATTTAAGTATGAGTTATTTTGCTATTATTAACCCATAATTAAAGAATGAGTTTTGGTGTTTATTTAATTTGTTCCCGTCTCCTCTTACACCAAATATAATCATTTCAGTATTAGGTTCCATTTTTTATCTTAAATAGCTTTGTGAATATCTCAAATATATCACACCAAAATTTATGAAGTTTTGTACAAGAAACAAATGAGTGTGTAATATTGGCATTTTGAGAAAGACATTTATCACAGACTAGACTAAATGGGACCCGTTGGGTCCCGGCATCACACGGGAGTGCTGGTCCCCCAATATTCTGGAGCACTAGTATGAACCATTTTAGAACCAATAGTCATTTTTTTTGCAAGCTTTAGAACCAATAAACATTTTTTGCAAGCTTTAGAACCAATAGACATTTTTTTGCAAGCTTTAGAACCAATAGACATTTTTTGCAAGCTTTAGAACCAATAGACATTTTTTTGCAAGCTTTAGAACCAATAGACTTTTTTTTGCAAGCTTTAGAACCAATAGCGACACTTTTTGCAAGCTTTAGAACCAATAGATATTTTTTGCAAGCTTTAGAACCAATAGACATTTTTTGCAAGCTTTAGAACCAATAGACATTTTTTTGCAAGCTTTAGAACCAATAGAGACACTTTTTTGCAAGCTTTAGAACCAATATAGACACCTTTTGCAAGCTTTAGAACCAATAGACATTTTTTTGCAAGCTTTAGAACCAATAGACATTTTATGCAAGCGTTAGAACCAATAGACATTTTTTGCAAGCTTTAGAACCAATAGACACTTTTTTTTGCAAGCTTTAGAACCAATAGACATTTTTTGCAAGCTTTAGAACCAATAGACAATTTTGCAAGCTTTAGAACCAATAGACACTTTTTGCAAGCTTTAGAACCAATAGACATTTTTTGCAAGCTTTAGAACCAATAGAAACACGTTTTGCAAGTTTTAGAACCAATAAACATTTTTCTGCCAGCTTTAGAACCAATTGACATTTTTTGCAAGCTTTAGAACCAATAGACACTTTTTTTGCAAGCTTTAGAACCAATAGACATTTTTTGCAAGCTTTAGAACCAATAGAGACACTTTTTGCAAGATTTAGAGCCAATAGACACTTTTTTGCAAGCTTTAGAACCAATAGACACATTCTGCAAGCATTTTAGAACCACTAAGGGCACTTACATTTGAGTAAACATGTGTTCAGTGTTATTCACAGCTCAGAGAAACGTGACCCTCTGCCTTCCTCCATCTTGAAGAGACTGTGAGGCACACCACTTCCTGGTTTTATAGTCCCTCCACCATGCCGCCAGCGGGGGCAGCAGAGAGAATGGGGAATTTTGTAAAAACATTAATATCTCTGTCATTTTTCATCGACGGGAAATATCCTTGGCACACATGCGGCGGAGGGGGGCTCTGAGCAAGGTGGCCAAAAATGACGGCCGTAGGTGGCGGAAATCGCAGCACAGATAGCCAAAACCGGTCAAGAACAGACTTTTAGTAATATAGATAGATAGATAGATAGATAGATAGATAGATAGATAGATAGATAGATAGATAGATATAGATAGATAGATAGATAGATAGATAGATAGATAGATAGATAGATAGATAGATAGATAGATAGATAGATAGATGGGAGAGATATTTGGATAAAATTTATTCAAACTAGTTTTTGAATAATATAATCTATGTAATATTTTTAATTGAATTAAATTGTGTCTGGCGTTAATTGAACATTTATGTATATAGAACAAATACTTTTCCCATGTTTCTTTTGAGATCTTTGTCATTAATTCTTTTTTCCAGTCTTCTCTAATTGCCTCTGTTGATGGTAATTCTATGTTTTAAAATACTGTTATACAAGTATGATATTAATTTTTGTGACTCCGCCTTGATATTCATTACTTTTACCAGTGGATCTAAAATTATACTTTGGAATCTTGGTACAGTACATTGAGAAAGTATTCAGACCCCTTCACGTTTTCCACATTTTGTTACATTACAGCCTTATTCTAAAATGGATTACATTCTTTTTTTTATTCATCAATCTGCACACAATACCTCATAATATAAAAGCGAAAACAGGTGTTTAGTAATTTTTGCAAAATAATTAAAAATAAATAACTGAAATATCACATTCACATTCAGACCCTTTACTGTGACTCTCAAAATTGAGCTTCGGTGCATCCTGTTTCCATTGATTATCCTTGAGATGTTTCTACAACTTGATTGGAGTCCACCAGTGGTAAATTAAATTGATTGTACATTATTTGGAAAGGCACACACCTGTCTATATAAGGTCCCGCATTTGACAGCGCATGTCAGAGCAAAAACCAAGCTATGAAGACAAAGTAATTGTCTGTAGACCTCCGAGACAGGATTGTGTTGAGACACAGATCTGGGGAAGGGTATAAAACATTTTTTGGAGCATTGCAGGTCCAGAAGAGCACAGTGGCCTCCGTCATTCTTAAATAGAACTTTGAAACCACCAGGACTCTTCATAGATCTGGCCGCCCGGCCAAACTGAGCAATCGGTGGAGAAGGGCCTTGGTCAGGGAGGTGACCAAGAACCGGATGGTCACTCTGTCAGAACTCCAGAGTTCCTCTGTGGAGATGGGAGAAACTTCCAGAAGGACAACTATATTTGCAGCACTCCACCAATCAGGCCTTTATTGTAGAGTGGCCAGACGGAAGCCACTCCTCAGTTAAAGGCACATGACAGCCCGCTTCGAGTTTGCCAAAAGGCACCTAAACACGATTCCCTGGCCTGATGAAACCAAGATTGAACTCTTTGGCCTGAATGCCAAGCGTCACATCTGGAGGAAACCAGGCACCGCTCAACACCTGGCCAATACCATACCTACGGTGAAGCATGGTGGTGGCAGCATCATGCTGTGGGGATGTTTCTCAGCGGCAGGAACTGGGAGACTAATCACGATCAAGGGAAAGATGAAGGGAGAAAAATACAGAGAGATCCTTGATGAAAACCTGCTCCAGAGCATTCTAGACCTCAGACTGGGGTGGAGGTTCACCTTCCAACAGGACAACAACCCAAAACACACAGCCAAGACAACGCAGGAGTGGCTTCATGACAAGTCTGTGAATGTCCTTGAGTGGCCCAGCCAGAGCCTGGACTTGAACAAGATTGAATATCTCTGGAGGGCGCTGAAAATAGCTGTGCATCGACGCTCCCCATCCAACCTGACAGAGCATGAGAGGATCTGCAGAGAATAATGGGAGAAATTACCCAAATACAGGTGTGCAAAGCTTGCAGCATCATACCCAAGAAGACTTGAGGCTGTAATCGCTGCCAAAGGTGTCTCAATAAAGTACTGAGTAAAGGGTCTCAATACTTATGTAAATGTGATATTTCAGTTATTTATTTTTAATTATTTTGCAAACATTTCTAAACAACTGTTTTTCGCTTTTTTATTGTGGGCTATTGTGTGTAGATTGCTGATAAAAAAATGAATTTAATCAATTTTAGAATGCTGTAACGTAACAAAATGTGGAAAAGTGAAGGGGTCTGAATACTTTCTGAATGCACTATATTTCTTCATAAAATCACATACCTGTAGATATTTAAAATATTGTTTGTTATTCAATTTACATTTTAATTGTAGTTGTTGGAATGATAATAAATTTCCCATTTCATTCAAGTCACCTACCTTTTTAATTCCCACTCTTTCCCATTGTCTATATGTTTTATCCATACCAGATGGTTTAAATACTGGGTACACAAAAAAGTTGGAGAAACTCAGCGGGTGTAGCAGCATCTATGGAGCGAAGGAAATAGGCAAAGTTTTGGGCCGAAACCCTTCTTCAGACTGATCGGGGGTGGGGGGGGGGCGGGGACAAGAAAGGAAAAAGGAGGAGGAGCCCGAAGGCTGGGGGATGGGAGGAGACAGCAGGGTGACTGAGGAAGGGGAGGAGATAGCAAGGACTAACAAAATTGGGAGAATTCGATGTTCATGCCCCCAGGATGCAGACTCCCCAAGCGGAATATGAGATGCTGTTCCTCCAATTTCCGGTGTTGCTCGCTGTGGCAATGGAGGAGACCCAGGACAGAGAGGTCGGAGATGGAGTGGGAGGGGGAGTTGAAGTGCTGAGCCACCGGGAGGTCAGCTTGGTTATTGCGGACCGAGCGGAGGTGTACGGCGAAACGATCGCCCAACCTCCGCTTGGTCTCACCGATATAGATCTGCTGACATCTAGAGCAGCGGATGCAATAGATGAGGTTGGAGGAGATGCAGGTAAACCTCTGTCGCACCTGGAACGACTGCTTGGGTCCTTGAATGGAGTCGAGGGGGGAGGTAAAGGGACAAGTGTTGCATCTCTTGCGGTTGCAAGGGAAAGTGCCCGGGGAGGGGTGGTACGAAAGGGAAGGGAAGAATTGACGAGGGAGTTGCGGAGGAAGCGGTCTTTGCGGAAGGCAGATATGGGGGGAGATGGGAAGATGTGGCGGTCACGTTGGAGGTGGCGAAACTGACGGAGGATTACTTTTTGTATGTGACGGCTGGTGGGGTGAAAGGTGAGGACTAGGGGGACTCTGCCCTTATTGCGAGTGGGGGGAGTGGGGAGAGAGAGCAGTGTTGCGGGGTATGGAAGAGACCCTGGTGCGAGCCTCATCTATGGTGGAGGAGGGGAACCCCTGTTCCCTGAATAATGAGGACATTTCAGATGTTCTGGTGTGGAACGCCTCATCCATGGAGCAGATGCGGCGTAGACGGAGGAATTGGGCGTAGGGGATGGAGTCCTTACAGGAAGCAGGGTGGGAAGAAGTGTAGTCCAGATAGCCATGGGAGTCAGTGGGTGTATAGTGGATGTCGGTCAGAAGTCTATCCAGCATCTGCAGTTCCTTCTTAAACGGTTTAAATACTGGGTTATTAACTATTGGTGTTAGCACTGGTAGGTTTCTTAAATTTAAAGTTAATTTTATTTGTTTCCAGATTCGTATTGAATTATGTATAATTGGATTCTTCTTATATAATATATTATTCAATTTTATTGGGGAAAAGATGATCGCTCCTAAATCGTAAGGAGAGCAATTCTCTTTCTCCATTCTTATCCAGTCCAACTGTTGAGCAGAGCTATCCAACCAGTAAATGATATTCCTAATATGCACTGCCCAATAATAATATAAAAAAATAGGCAGTGCAAGTCCCCCTACCTCTTTGGGTTTGCACAAGTGGTTTATTTTAATTCTATGTGCTTTGTAATCCCAAATATAATTAGTAATATTCGAGTCTAATTTAAAAAAAAATGGTATACATATTGGTATAGATTGGAATAAGTATATTATTTGTGGTAGAGCTATCATTTTATAGCATTTATTCTGCCAATTAATGATAGTGGGAGCATTCTCGAAAATTTAATCAGAGCATTCAGTTTATTTAATAATGGAATAAAATTAGCGTTAAATAATGATTTGTATCTTCTAGTAACTTGAATACCCAAATACTTAAATTTTTCCGTTGCAATTTTAAATGGAAATTTTATTAGGTGATTCGCTTTCTGGGGTTTCAGTGACATAATTTCACTTTTATTCCAGTTTATTCTATAACCAGAAAAAGAGCCGAATTCCTCTATTAGATTTAATAAATTTGGGATGCTCGTTTGTGAATTTTTAATATATAAAAGTATATCGTCCGCATATAGTGAAATGTTATTACTAGAGTCATTAGTAATATCCCTGAATATTCGGATGCCTTCTTATCCTTTAAGCAAGCGGCTCTATCATAAGGGCAAAAAGCAGGGGTGATAAAACACAACCCTGCCTATTGCCCCTCGATAATTGAAATTTTTGAGATAACATATTATTAGTTAGTATTCTTGCCATTGGTTTATCATATGGTAATTTTACCCATCTAATAAAATTATCTTCCATATTAAATTTTTGGAGTACTTTGTATAAATACTGCCATTCTACCTGATCAGATGCTTTCTCTGCATCCAAAGATATAACTGATAAGTCTTCCTTTTCTTGATGAGTACTTGATGAGTACTGCCAAAATTGGGCCCTGGCAGTAAATCTAAAGAAAACCAACATCATGATTTTTCAGAAAAGACCCAGATGTCAGGAAGATAAATACAAATTTACTCTCAATGGTACTGTAATCGAAAACACTATGAGCTATACTTACCTTGGTCTAACCGTTGCAGCATCAGGGAGTTTCAATATGGCAGTGAATGCACTAAAAGAGAAAGCTCGAAGAGCTCTGTATGCAATAAAAAGAAGCTTCTACAACATCCACATTCCAATAAAAATCTGGTTTAAAATATTTGACAGTGTAATCCAGCCTATTGCGCTTTATGGTAGTGAAGTATGGGGTCCACTCAGTCACCATAGTTATAGTAAATGGGAAAAACATACAACTGAGGCCCTGCATGCGGAATTTTGTCGAAGCATCCTCCGTATCCAAAGGAAAACACCAACAAACGCATGTAGGGCGGAATTAGGCAGATACCCACTGATAATAAATATCCAGAAAAGAGCATTAAATTTTTGGAATCACCTTAAATCTAGCCCCCCAGATACCCTCCAGTTTAAAGCCCTTCAATCATAAGAGGGGAACCCAGAAAAGAGTTCCCTGTGTCAGTTGGTACTGAGACTAACTACCCCTATTCAGTTAAACCCTATCCAGTTAAACCCTGACCGGCCTCAGATCAATACTGACCCCCAATCACCAGTTAATGAACCAAATTATCAAACAATGCAAAGAAACGTGTTTGGAACATTGGGATCAAGAAACCAAAAGCTAAAGCAGATTAGAATGTTACCATTGTAGTGCGTGGGTCTCAAAAGGAAGCACGAAGTCCAGTGTTTTGAGAGGCACCTTTTATTATGTTCCTCCCGGTTGTAGGGAAGACCAAACAAGAGAAAGATGGCACCCAAACTCCTGCCTTTAAACCCTCTGGCTAAGGGCCGCCTCCGGACTGAACCACTCCCGTGCCGAGGGGTTCGACAGTATGATGGCACGACCGTTGGGAGCCCCCCCAGAACCAGAGGCACGAAACGCACCGGCGGGCGCACGACCCGGCCGGCCCGCGTGCGGAAGTCAGCCGATCGTGGGGCTTGCGGAGGCATAGGTGGAGGGACAGGTCGAGGGACCAGCGGGAGGACAGGTGGAGTTACAGGCGGACGGAGCCGTGAAGGGGGGCGCCCTCGAGGCCGAGGTTGGGCGACCAGCTGGTCAATGTCCAGGTGTGCCGGCTTCAAACGGTCAACCGACACTGCCTCCGGCCGGCCCCCCATGTCCAGGACAAAAGTCGACTGCCCGTGTTCCAGCACCCGGATCGGGCCCTCGTACGGCCTCTGGAGTGGCGTCCGGTGGGCATCACGGCGCAGGAAGACGTATGGGCAGTCCCTGAGGGCTGATGGCACGTGTGGGCGAAATGTCCCATGGCGGGACGTTGGGACGGGTGCGAGCCTGCCAACTCGCTCGTGAAGGTGCTTTAGGGTGGATGAGGGCGTTCCCTGCTGCCCCGGCGCCGACGGCACGAACTCCCCGGGCACCGTGAGTGGCGACCCGTACACGAGCTCCGCCGATGATGAGGCCAAGTCCTCTTTGGGAGCAGTCCGGATGCCCAGCATGACCCACGGCAACTCGTCCATCCAGTCCGGGCCGGAGAGTCGTGCCTTCAGTTCTGCCTTTAGCTGCTGGTGGAATCTCTCCACCAGACCGTTAGCTGTAAGCCGTGGTGTGGTGTAGCTGCACCCCCAGCAAGCGAGCCATGGCTGACCACAGCTCGGAGGTGAACTGTGGCCCCCGGTCTGAGGAGATGTGCGCCGGCACCCCGAAGCGAGCAATCTAGTGCGCGGACAATGCACGAGCACACGTAGCCGTTGAAGTATCGGCCAACGGAATAGACTCCGGCCACCGCGTGAAGCGGTCCACCATTGTAAGAAGGTGGGTGATGCCCCGGGATGGCGGGAGAGGCCCTACAATGTCTATGTGGAGATGGTCGAATCGCCGGTGAGGTAGACCAAACTCCTGGAGAGGCGCACGGACATGGCGCTGGATTTTTGCCGTCTGGCACGGAATGCAGGTGCGAGCCCAATGGCCAACCTGCTTGCGCAGACCGTGCCACATGAAACGAGTGGCCACTAGTGCCGTTGTCGCCCGGATTGATGGGTGAGCCAGTCCGTGGATCACCTCGAACACCCTCCGGCGCCAGGTGGCAGGGACGATGGTGCGCGGCTGACCGGACGACACATCGCACAGGATTGTCACTCCCCAAGGACCGAGAGGGACATCCTCAAGGCGGAGGCCGGAGATGGCAGTCCGGTACGCGAGCACCTCATCGTCCGTGAGCTGTGCCTCTGCCAGAGCAGAATAGTCAATTCCGGGCGCCACCTCGAACACGGCGTTGATAGCGGGGCGGGACAATGCGTCGGCCACCTGCATTTCACCTCGATGCAGCGGATAGATGTTGTATACTCCGTTATGTAGGCCAATTGCCGCTGCTGTCGTGCGGACCAGGGGTCGGAAACCTTCGCCTGGGCGAAAGTGAGCGGCTTGTGGTCCGTGTAGGCGGTGAACGGGTGGCCCTCCAGGAAGTAGCGAAAATGGCGCACTGCCAGGTAAAGAGCCAGGAGCTCGCGATCGAACGCGCTGTATTTCGTCTGCGCACGGTTGAGGTGCCGGCTGAAGAAGGCCAGGGGCCGCCAACCTCCGCCCGTCAGTTGCTCCAGCACAGCACCAACCGCCGACTCCGAGGCGTCCACCGTGAGAGCAGTCGGGGCATCTTCCCGCGGGTGCACCAGCAGTACGGCCCGAGCAAGGGCCTCCTTCGCGCCGTCAAAAGCTGCCCCTGCCTCGTGGGTCCATTCAACGTTCTTGTTCTGCCCACCCGCCAGAAGTTGATACAGAGGCCGCATGATGAGGGCCGCGGATGGCACGAAACGATGGTAAAAAGCCACCATGCCGACAAAGTCCTGCAGGCCACGCACCGTGCGTGGGCGGGGAAACGGACGGATGTCGTCGACCCTGTCAGGCAGGGGAACCGCGCCTTGCGCAGTCACGTGGTGGCTGAGGAAGTCAATCTCGGTTACACCAAAACGGCACTTGTCGAGGTTGATGGCCAAACCATGCTCGCTGAGCCGCTGACAGAGCTGCCGAAGGTGGGCGCAGTGCTCCTGCTGCGAGAGGCTGGCCACCAGGATGTCGTCCAGGTACACAAACACGAAATCGAGGTCGCGACAAACCCCGTCCATTAGGCGTTGAAAGGCCTGCGCAGCGTTCTTGAGGCCGAACGGCATCCGAGTGAACTCGTAAAGTCCGAATGGCGTGATGATCGCTGTCTTGGGTAAGTCATCCGGATGAACCGGGATCTGGTTATAACCCCGCACTAGATCCACTTTTGAAAAAATTGTGGCCCCAGCCAAATGGGCGGTGAAGTCCTGGATGTGGGGTACGGGGTATCGATCCGCTGTTGTTGCGGCGTTCAGCCATCGGTAATCCCCGTAAGGTCGCTGTAGTGTATTTTGGGTACTTGGAACTGACTCAAAAGAACTCTCAGATACAGGAGTAAAGTAGCAAGCTTCTTTATTCCAGGACGCCACCATGAGTCTCCTCTAGCGCATGCGTCCCCTCGCACAAGACATAACATATGCTAATTACATTATATACATTACAGTCGCCAGCCCCGCTCAACTTAGGGACCATGTGGAGTGGGGACGCCCAAGGGCTGCTCGAAGGGCGGACGATCCCCAAGGTCTCCATTGTGCGGAATTCCCGCCGTGCCAGACGCAGTTTATCCGGCGGCAGTCGGCGTGCTCGTGCATGGAGTGGTGGGCCGGTAGTCTGGATAAAATGCACCACTCCGTGGCTGGGGGTTGATGATCGAAACTGTGGGGTCAGAATGTCTGGGAACGCGACCAAGATCCATGCAAAGCGGGAGTCCACGGACGTCAGGGGCCGTCCCACCGGTTGATACAAACGCAACATGATCGGCTCCATCGTAGCGGCATTGACCAAACGCTGACGCCCGACGTCCACCATGAGGGAATGTGCCCGGAGGAAATCGGCCCCGAGCAATGGTTGGGAGACATCGGCAATGGTGAACTGCCATGAGAATTGGCAGGAGCCGAACTCGATCGGAACCATGCGCACTCCATATGTGCGGATGGGGCTGCCATTCGCCGCGGTGAGGACGGGCCCCCGCTTACCGGAACGAATGTCGGCCAGCGAAGGTGGCAGGACGCTGAGCTCCGCTCCTGTATCCACGAGGAAGCGGGTCCCGGAGCGCCGATCCCAGGCGAAAAGGCGGTGAATTTGGCCGGCCGCCGCGGGGACTATTGGCAGCCGGCCCAGGCGTTTCCCGGGAACGTGCACGGCTGGCGGCATTGTCGTGCTGCAGCACCCCAGCGCTGATGGAAATAGCACCAGCGCCTCATGTTGGTGTTACTTGGAGCTTGCCTGCTCCCGCTGGTGGTGCCTGCAGCTTGCTGGCGCTAGACTGCAGGTGCAGTACCCCCACTGCCGCTGGGGGCGATCGTACGGCCCGTCGGGCTGGAGCTGCCACTCCTTCCACAGCTCCCCCGCCCCACCGGAGGAAATCGGGAGCTGCCGGGGTGACGTCATCGGCGCGCCTGCCGACGGCCAGCGCGTTGACGTCATCAGGGCGCGTCAGACTCAGCGCGACCCCGTCTCTGCTGACGGCCAGCGCGTTGACGTCATCAGGGCGCGCCATCCACAGCGCGTCGGCGTGCCTCCCGAGGGCCCTGAGGTCGGCAAAGGAGACGTCTGTGAGCTGCAGACGGATGTAGGCCGGCAGCAGATGCAGGTAGGTGTACTCGAACAACCGGCACGGCATGTGCCCATCCAGTAGAGCCACCATCTCCTTTAGGAGGCTAGATGGCCGTCGATCGCCTAGGCCCTCCATATGCAGGATCCTAGCAGCACGCTCCATCCTGCTTAAGCCATAAATCTGGAGCAGGAGCTCCTTAAGGCCGAGATACTTATCAGTGTCCAGGGGGGGCTGCGAGGAAGTCCGTGACCTCTTCACCCGTGGCCTGGTCGAGGGCCCCCACCAGGTAATAGAAGCGGGTGGCATCGACCGTGATGCCCCGCAGGTTGAACTGGGCCTCCGCCTGCTGGAACCAGATGAGCGGCCGGGTGGTCCAGAAGTTGGGCAGTTTCACCGAGACCGAGCCGGGCCAGAGGAGGGCCGGGCCAGCCTGTGAGGAGGTAGGGCTTTCTCTTCTCTCCATCATGACGCCAATGGAGCGTCGGGGGTCACCAATGTAGTGCGTGGGTCTCAAAAGGAAGCACGAGGAAAGCATACTTTGACAAACTCAGTGGAGGGAGAGACAGAGAGAGAGAGAGAGATAGAAAGAGAGAGAGAGAGAGAGAGAGGGGGGGGGGGCAGACAGACAGAGAGGGACAGACAGAGACACAGAGAGAGAGACAGAGAGACAAAGAGAGAGAGAGAGAGACTGAGAAAGAGAGAGAGAGAGAGACAGAGAGAGAGAGACAGCAAGAGAGAGAGAGAGAGACAGACAGAGACAGGGAGAGAGAGAGACAGCAAGAGAGAGAGATAGAGGGACAGAGATAGAGAGGGACAGACAGAGACAGATAAAGAGAGTCAGACAGAGAAACACAGAGAGACAGACAGAGAGACAGAGAAAGAGGGAGACGGGGAGAGAGAGACAGAGAAAGAGAGAGAGAGAGGCAGAGAGAAAGACAGAGAGAGACAAACTCAGTGTGGCAACCCCTGATTTTAAAGAACTAGATGATACATCAAAACTAAGAATAATCCTTGGCGAAGGAAATACGGCACATCTTGGTGCACAATACGTAACAGCATGCCATAACCTGAGAGACGGTGAATGACCAACATGCACATATGTACGCACACACTAATTGACATTAACTAACACTAAGAAATTAATATTGAATTGCTAAATTTGCTATTGTGTTGTACTGCTTACAGCTGCAAGAACGTGTAGCAATCAATAAAGGGCTATAGGCCTATAGCGTGTTTGTGTACAGGGACATATCTATCCATGCACTGTATACTTGTATTTATGTATTTTAAACATGTATGTCATGTTTTATACTTTGGCCATATAACAATGTTTTTTTATCATGCCAATGAATTTTTTTAATTGAAAAAAAATTTGATACAGATATATATATATATATATATATATATATCTGTATCAAATTTTTGATACAGTGAGACAGAGAGAGGGAGAGAGCGAGAGAGAGAGAGAGAGACAGAGGGAGAGAGAGACAGAGGGAGAGAGAGAGGGAGAGAGAGAGACAGTGAGATGCAGAGATAGAGAGAGGGACAGAGAGAGAGAGGCAGAGACGGAGAGGGAGAGAGACAAGAAAGACAGAGAGAGAGAGAGACAGAGAGACACACACACACAGACACGGAGAGAGAGAGTGAGAGGCAGAGAGAAAGAGGGGAGAGAGAGACAGCCACAGACAGAGACAGAGAGAGAGAGACAGACAGACAGAGAGAGAGAGACCGACAGAGAGGGATGGGCAAAGAGAGAGAGAGTCAGACAGTGAGAGAGGGAGACAGAAAGAGAGATAGACAAAGAGAGAGACATTTAGAGGCACAGAGAAAGAGAGAGGGAGAGGGGCGAGGGGTGGAGAAGGGGGCTGGGTGAAGAGGGGTGAGAGGCTGGAGGTGGAAAGGGGTTGAATTGAGTAGCGGGGAAAGCAGGGATCGAAGGGAGGGGGAGGGATTCAAGGGGGAGAGGGTTTGGTGCTGAGTGGGATGAATGGGAGGCAGGGAACTGGGGGTGGAGAGAACGGGGTCAAATGATCCATGAAAGGGGGTAGGGAGCCAGGTGGGGGTGGGTTCACATTGTTTGGGGGTGGGGAGGAGGGGGAGGGAGCAAAGGGGGGTAAGGAGCAGGAGGCGGCGGCAGGGGTAAGGGGCAGGGAGCCACAGGGAAGAGGTCACATTGTTTGGGGGTGAGGAGGGGGTTGCAGTTTAGGAAGTCAAACCAGGGCAGAGTCTTCAATTTGAATGGCGGGGCGCTGGGGGAATGTGTGGAGCCGAGGGATCTAGGAGTGCAGGTACGGGTTGAGCCGAAGGGCCTCTTTCCAATGCTGTATCACTCTATGAATTTATGACAAAGCGCTGGAGTAACTCAGCGGGACAGGCAGCATCTGTGGAGAGTATGAATGGGTGACATTTTGGTTCGAGACCCTTCTTTGGTTTAGTTTAGTTTAGAGATGCAGCGCGGAAACTGGTTTTTCGGCCTGTGGAGTCCGCGCCGACCAGCGATCACCCCGTACACTAGCACTATCCTACGCACATTAGGGACAATTTAACAATATTGTGGAGTCCGATTAATCTACAAACCTGAACGCCTTTGAAATGTTTGAGGATACCGGAGCACACGGAGTAAAGACGCACGCAGGTCAAGGGGAGAACGTAAAGTCTCCACACAGACAGTGCCTGTAGTCAGGATCGAACCCAGGTCTCTGGCGGTGAGGCAGCAACTGTACCGCTGCGCCACTGTGCCGCACAGAATTATATAACGGTTTCCTCTGCCACAAACGTATCGAATATGTGCAAGTAATGTCCTGTACCAGCTTGTTGACCCTCTGTGTTCCCCTCCTGCAGGATTTAGGAGCCGTTGCTGTGGACGGAGAGATTGGGACGTGAGTGGCCATTGAGGGCAGCCAGGGTGCCAGTAACCCCCCCCCATCTGCTCAGTTTGCGGGCTGAGCTTCGAGGGGCTGAGCTTTGATGGAGGACCACATGACGGGGCACAACAAGGAGAAGCGTTATGAGTGCGACATATGTGGCAAGGCATGGCAGAGCCCATGCCAGTTGGAGACCCATCGGCGGGTGCACACGGGAGAACGCCCCTTCGACTGCTCGGAGTGCGGCAAGAGCTTCACCAGCCCCAGCCAGTTGCTGCAGCACAACCGTGTGCACTCCGGCGAGAGACTCTTCACCTGCTCCGACTGCGGCAAGAACTTCAAGACGGCGAATCACCTGAAGAGACACCAGCTGATGCACACGGGCGAGAAACCCCATAGCTGCTTCACCTGCGGCAAGAATTTTGCCTGGTTGTCGGGGCTGCGGGAACACCGGCGGGTGCACAGCAGTGAGCGGCCCTTTACCTGCTCCGAATGCGGCAAAGGCTTCAAGTCGTCGCCGGACCTGAAGGTGCACAGGCGCATACACACCGGGGAACGGCCCTACACATGCAGCGACTGCGGCAAGGGCTTCACCCAGTCTGGCACCATGCTGGTGCACCAGCGCACCCACACCGGCGAGCGCCCCTACACCTGCACCCAGTGCGGCAAGGGCTTCACCCAGTCCTGTCACCTGCAGGAGCACCAGCACACCCACACCAGCGAGCGCCCCTACACCTGCGCCCAATGCGGCAAGGGCTTCACCTCCTCCAGCAGTCTGCTGTCCCACCAGCGCATACACACCGGCAAGCGTCCCTACACCTGCGCCCAGTGCGGCAAGGGCTTCACCCACTCCAACAGCCTGCTGGTGCACCAGCGCACCCACACCGGCGAGCGCCCCTACACCTGCACCCAGTGCGGCAAGGGCTTCACCCGGTCCTGTCACCTGCTGGAGCACCGGCGCACCCACACCGGCGAGCGCCCCCACACGTGCACCCAGTGCAGCAAGGGCTTCACCCAGTCCAACAGCCTGCTGGTGCACCAGCGCACCCACACCGGTGAGCGCCCCTACACCTGCGCCCAGTGCGGCAAAGGCTTCACCCGCTCCAGCAGGCTGCTGGCCCACCAGCGGATGCACGCCGGCGACCATCCCGTTCCCAGCCCGGTGTGTGGAGAGCGCTTTACCATGGCCTCCCACGCCCTGTCTAACCAGCGCGTGCACACCAGTGGCCAGCCCTATGACTGCCCGTACTGCGGTGAGGAGTTTAACAGCTCGCGGGGGTTGCGGCAGCACCGGCGGACTCACGCCGGTGAACAGCTGCTCCCACTGTGACAACAGAGAACGGGGGCTGCGTGTGCACCAGCGGATACACACCGGAGAGAGACTCTTTGTGTGCGCTGAATGTGGCAAGGGTTTCACCCGCCTTGACAACCTGCTGGAGCACCGGCAAGTCCACACCGACCAGCGTCCCTTCACCTGCCCGCTCTGCAGCAAGGCCATTGCCCGCTCCTCCAGCCTGCTGGCACACCGCCACGTGGATAGGCACTGTTTAGGTAGACACAAAATGGTGGAAGGAATGGGTAACGTTTCAGGGTCGAGACCCATCTTCAGTGTCGACCCGAAACGTCACCCATTCCTTCTCTCCAGAGATGCTGCCTGACCCACTGAGTTACTCCAGCACTCTGTGAATGTCACCTATCCATGTTCTCCACAGATGCTGCCTGACCCGCTGAGTTACTCCAGCACTTTGTGTTAGTCATAGAGTGATAGTGTGGAAACAGGCCCTTTGGCCCAACTTGCCCACACCGACCAACATGTGCCAGCTACACTGGTCCCACCTGCCTGTGTTTGGTCCATATCCCTTCAAACCTGTCCTATCCAAGTAACTGTCTAACTGTTTCTTGGGATAGTCCCAGCCTCAACTGCCTCCTCTGACAGTTTGTTCCATACTCCCACCACCCTCTGTGTGAACAAGTTACCCCTCAGTTTCCTTTTAAATCTTTTCCCCTTCACCTTGAACCCATGTCCTCTGGTCCTCGATTCCCCCACTCTGGGCAAGAGATTCTGTGCATCTAACTAAATTGTGCTCTATGCAAGATTCCAGCATCTGCAGTTTCTTGTGTCTCCCTCACCTACATCCACCTATCACTTCTGAAGTAGGGTCTCAACCTGAAACGTCACCCATTCCTTCTCTCTAGAGATGCTGCCTGTCCCACTGAGTTACTCCAGCATTTTGTGTCCACCTATCACTTGCCAGGCTTTGTCCAGCCCCCATCTCTCTTTTCCAGCTTCCTCCCCCCACCCACTCCACTCAGTCTGAAGAAGGGTCCTGACCTAACGTTGTCTGTCCATTCCCTCTAAAGCAGTGGAGGAACTCAGTGGGTCAGGCCGTGTCTGTAGAGGGAAGGGAATCTAAGGCGACCACTCCCACCTCTCCTTTCCAACTTTCTCCACCCCCCACACCAAGCAGTCTGAAGAAGGGTTTTGACCTAGAATGTTGCCTGTCCATGCTCTCCAGACGTGCAAGTTACTCCAGGAGATTGTGTCTCTCTTGTAAACCAGCATCTGCTGTTCCTTTTTTATGTATGTGAAGAGGAAAACATTAGTTCAGACCAAAGTTGGAGTCTTGAAGACTGAAAAAGCTTAATTTATTATGGGGAACAAGGAAATGGCAGATGAGTTGAACAGGTACTTTGAATCTGTCTTCACTAAGGAGGACACCAACAATCTTCCTGATGTACTACTGGCCAGAGGATCTCGGGTGATGGAGGAACTGAAGGAAATCCACATTAGGATTTGCATTTCACCCTACACTTGCGCTCGGTCCTCCAAGGCCAGCACGTTGGCAACCGGGAGATCCAGCTGGCTAGAGGACCTAATCAAGTCCTGGAGTCTGTCCCAACCCCATCTCTTTTCCAGCTTTCTCCCCCGACTCCACCAGTCCAAAGAAGGATCCAGACCCGACACGTCGCCTGTCCATTCCCCTCCAAAGTGCCGGTAGAACTCTGCAGGTCAGCCATCCGTGGTGAGAATCGGATAGAGAAGTGTTCCTATTACAAGCTCTCCTTGGCCCTGTTAAGAATGTGGTGTCCATTCTTGGGATGGGATCCAAGGTCCGAGCTGACCAGTCATCGACAGCCCCCCTTCCCTCGTGGGCCATCTCTTTGTCATTACTCTGTCTTATTCTCGCTGGATGACAAGCAGAACCTTTTTGGCTTAACAGTAGATGTATCTTCTTCCTTTTGGCCTTTCGTTTCTGCAGGTATTTACAGAGGAATCAAAACTACTTCCCTTAGGTCCTGATATTCCTTTTGTTTTAGTAAAGGTAGAACCTTTGACAGTTGCGATTGGTTTAGGATCTTGAATACTCCCATAACGTAAATTTGACGTGAACTGTACTTGCTTTTCCATGAAGTTCCCCAGATCAGGAAGCATGGCCTCTCGATTCTCATTTTCCTCAAACAGACCAGCTTTACATTTTCTCTAAGTCTATAAGGCAGTTTTAGAGTGATCATTTTCATATTGCTAACAACATTCATTTCTTTCATACTTCTAAGAAATATCGCAAACTCCCGCAATGCTTTCGCATCTTCTGGCTGGATAGCTGTCCAAGCGTAGGCCTTCTTCATGAGGATATCTTTGGATCATGGAAGTTTAAAGGGACTTTTATGTAGTGTGTCGGCAGCGAGCGGCGACTGCAGAGGGTTCAACAGCCCCGACCACGGGTGAACAAAAGGGGAAGATGATTGAACTTTTTTACCTTCCATCACAGTGAGGAATGTGGATTCCGCTGTGGTGGATGTTTATGTTAGATTTTATTTTATGTGGCTGTGTGTCTTGGTGCTTTTTACTCAGTATGGCTGTATGGTAACTCAAATATCATTGTACTGTGGCGTCAGCCTAAACACGGGCCACTCATGCTCGAACCCTCGTCAGGAGATACGAGGGCGGGCACGTTACGTCATGGGCTAGAGGGAGTGTCCTGATACTAAAGGTCTCTCACCGCGATACCTTGAGCAGACAACCGGTAGCTGAGCAGGAGGGAACAACCTCGCTCAGCTACAGCAACATTGTATTATAGTTAGCGCACCAACCACCACTGAATAAATGACTCTTTGACGTCTCACCTTTATTAACCACGTATGGTGCCGCTACACTGGTGACCCCGACGTGATTTGAACACGCAGCCTTCTGATGACCCCCGACTGTCCGAATTGAAAGTTGGACTCTGCTGAAGCACGCAGCTTCGGGAGACCTGATGTCTGCAGCCGGCTGCCCAGCCCTGCAGAACAACGCTGCAGCCAACCCGGCCCTGCAGTGAGGTATGCCGCCTCTTCCCCACCAGCTGCTACAGGAGCTGTTGCAGCCTCCTACCCCACAGCGACGCCAACACGCCCAATGGCCCTGGGAGCAGAGAGAGAGTACCTGCCGCTCTCCCGCTCCCGACAACAGGCTAGGCCCACACCCTGCACTGCACCGGGCCTCACTCACGGCTGCAGACCCGGCACCACAACAGGCCTCGGCGCGGCCACGGCTCCACGCCCTGCACCTCACTGCCAGACCCGGCACCGCAACAGGCCGGCTGCTGCCCAGGGCCTAGCCACCCGATAGCTCGGGCTTACCTGGGGCGCCTGCCGAAGACGCCCTTTCTTCACCTCACCGGCATGGACACTAAAGATCCCTGGGTGCTGGCTGCCTGTCCGGCCCAGGGATTCAATCGCTGGCGAAGTCCGCTTCAGCCGGCTGGCAAAATGGCCGCCGCGGCTGCCTGAAACAAGCGGCCCCACAACTACAAACATGGCCACCGCGGCTGCTTGAAACAAGCGGCCCCACAACTACAAACATGGCCGCCGCGGCTACCTGAAACAAGCGGCCGCGCGACTACAAACATGGCCGCAGCGGCTGCCTGAAACAAGCGGCATCATGACTACAAACATGGCCGCCGCGGCTGCTTGAAACAAGCGGCATCACGACTACAAACATGGCCTCCGCGGGTGCTTGAAACAAGCGGCATCACGACTACAAACATGGCCGCCGTGGCTGCCTGAAACAAGCGGCCGCGTGACTACAAATATGGCCACCGCGGCTGCCTGAAACAAGCGGCATCACGACTACAAACATGGCCGCCTTGGCTGGCTGGAAGAGAAACTCAAACTCACAAACTTACCTTCCACAGCACCACCTTCCGGCCGGATGCCGTCACTGCAGCCTGACTACCGGCAACAGCGCCATCTTCCGGTTGGATGACGTCACTGCAACACTATACTGCACTGTGGACAATTGGAACTTTGGACACTGATTGCACTGTAATTTGTCTTGTCACTGTTCATTTTGTGTTCACTGCTTTTCCACGCCCAGTTCAGGAATTGTTTTGTTTATTTCATCTAGTTTTTTCCCCCCTCATCGTAGCTGGGGGCCGTTTTCACAGGACACTCTCCCTTCGCTGGTCGAGGAGATGCGACGGTGTCTCTTCCATCCGGCGGCTTCTGCATCGGTCCTCTCGCACCCCTCGGTACCTCGGGATCGCCCACACAGGGCGTCGCTGCGCCCGTGGAGCCTCCATCCCGACTCTCGCCCGGGGTGTCCCCGACGCACATGCAGGAGCCGCCCTCGACCATTCTATTCCTTCCTCCGATTCTGGGGAGGGCGGGGGTTCTGTGGCGTCAGCCTAAACACGGGCCACTCATGCTCGAACCCTCGTCAGGAGATACGAGGGCGGGCATGTGACATCATGGGCTAGAGGGAGTGTCCTGGTACTAAAGCTCTCTCACCGCGAGACCGAGCGCAGACAACCAGTAGCTGAGCACGAGGGAACAACCTCGCTCAGCTACAGCAACATTGTATTATAGTTAGCGCACCAACCACCACTGAATAAATGACTCTTTGAACCGGACTGACGTCTCGCCTTTATTCACCACGTATGGTGCCGCTACAGCCTGTAGATTAGTCCCATTAGGGTGCTTTTATCCTGACATTTCCTTAGTTCTATCCATACTGAATCCACATTTCCTGTTTCAATGTCATCCCTTGCAAGGGACTGACTTTAATTCCTCACCAACAGGGCAACCCCGCCCCCTCTGCCCACCTCACTGTCTTTTCGATAGGAGGTTTACCTTTGAATATTCAGTTCCCAGCCGTGGCCCTCTTGCAGCCATGTCTCAGTAATTCCCACAACATCATACTTGCCAGTTTCTAACAGAGCTTCAAGCTCGTCCACTTTATTCATTGTACTTCGCGTACACATATACAGTACTTTGACCTCCGTATTCACTTCCCCCCTCGCAATTGGCCCTGACCTTACCCTGTTGTCCATTCTCAAGCTTTCCTTCCCATTAATTTGAGAATCTTTTGTAATTTTTCCTGTAGTCACTTCCCCTTCAACTCCATCTTTACCTCACTAGCACGAGGTAATGGAAGCAATCCAGAGATAACCACCCTAGAAGTCCGGCATTTCAGTCTTCTTCCCAATTCTCTGAAGTCATGTTGGAGAACCTCCTTCCTCTTCTTCCCGATGTCATTTGTACCTATGTGCGCAACCACTGCCGGCTGTTCACTTTCTCTCTCTCGAGGATGTTCTGAATTTGGCTCGTGACATCCTGAACCCTGGCACCAGGAAGGCTACAGACCATCCTCGCATCTCGTCTGCCGCCACAGAATCTCCTGTCCGCTCCTCGGACAATAGACCCACCCACCACTAGGGCTCTGCCCGACGTTGGTCTCGCCGGTCGAGTCCCATCTCCAGGATTGGAGCCACCGACGTGTCCGCCGCTCGGACTGGAAACATCGTCTCCGACAGTTCCCAACAGGGCGTACCTGTTTTCTTTAGGCACAGCCACCTGAGTCTTCTGCACTCCATGATTTACACCCCTTCTCTCCGTCACACACCTTGGTTCTGCCCGTAACCTCGGCGTGACTGCCTCACTCTAGGTCCTGTCCAGGAAACTCTCGTTTTCCCGGATGACCCTGAGGTCATCACTGCTTCTCCAGTGTCCCAACATGGTCCTTTAGGAGCTGAAGCTGGACGCACTTGCCACAGTTGTAGCAGCATAAACCAACTGTGAGGACAGTTAAAGTCTGGTCAGAGGAAGCGGACTTCACACTTCAGCAGTGTTTTGGAAACACTGACTGGAAGGCGTTTGCAGCCCAGGCCACCCTTGACTCCCACATGGACATTGATTCCTACACATCCTCTGTTCTGGACTTTATAAACTCCACCATCAATAGTGTCACCTCCCTCAAACGTGACCATATTCCCGAATCAGAAGCCATGGATGAACAGCGAGGTCAGGCTACTGCTGAAAGCACGGGACACCGCTTTCAGGTCAGGCGATGCTCGAGCCTACAGTTCAGCCAGGGCTAACCTGAAGAGGGGCATCAAGAAGGCCAAGCACTGCCATAAGCTCAGGATTGAGGAGCACTTCAACAACAACTCCGACCCCCGACGCATGTGGCAAGGCATCCAGGCCATCACGGACTACAGACCCTCCAACACCACCTCCACATCCAGCGACGCTTCCTTCCTTGAGGAGCTTAATCACTTCTATGGCCGCTTCGACAGGGACAATCTAGACAGCCATCAAGGCTGTGCTACCTGCCGATCACCAACCCCTCACACTCACCCCCTACGACGTATACGTGGCACTGAGTAGGACTAATGCACGTAAAGCTGCTGGCCCTGACGGCATCCCCGGGCGCGTGCTCAGGGCCTGTGCTGCGGAGCTGACAGACGTCTGGACTGACATCTTCAACCTGTCACTTGCCCAAGCAGTTGTCCCCACGTGCCTTAAAACCACCTCCATCGTGCCAGTGCCAAAACACTCCACTGCGGCAAGCCTCAACGACTTCCGCCCAGTTGCACTTACCCCCATCATCACCAAGTGCTTCGAGAGGCTGGTCCTGGCACACCTTAAAAGCTGCCTACCCCCCACACTGGATCCCTATCAGTTTGCCTACCGCAAGAACAGGAGTACGGAGGATGCCATCTCAACGGCACTTCACTCCGCCCTCTCCCACCTCGACAACAGAGACACTTATGTAAGAATGCTGTTCATCGATTACAGCTCAGCATTCAACACCATTATACCATCAAAACTGATCACCAAACTCGGTAACCTGGGCATCGACCCCTCCCTCTGCAACTGGATTTTCTAACCATCAGACCCCAGTCTGTTAGGTTAGACAAGCACACCTCTTCAACCCTCACCCTGAACACCGGCGTTCCACAGGGCTGTGTGCTGAGCCCCCTCCTCTACTCCCTCTTCATCTATGACTGCACACCTGTACATGGTACTAACACCATCATCAAGTATGCAGATGATACAACGGTGATTGGCCTCATCAGCAACAACGATGAGTCAGCCTACAGGGAGGAGGTCCAGCACTTAGCAGCATGGTGCGCTGACAACAACCTGGCCCTTAACTCAAAGAAGACCAAGGAGCTCATTGCAAACTTCAGGAAGTCCAGGGTCGGCACGCACACCCCCATCCACATTAACGGGACGGAGGTGGAACGTGTTTCTAGCTTAAGGTTCCTGGGAGTCAACATCTCCGATGACCTCTCTTGGACCTACAATACCTCAACTCTGATCAAGAAGGCTCACCAGCGTCTCTTCTTCCTGAGGAGACTGAAGAAGGTTCATCTGTCTCCTCAGATCCTGGTGAACTTCTACCGCTGCACCATCGAGAGCATCCTTACCAACTGTATCACAGTATGGTATGGCAACTGCTCTGTCTCCGACAGGAAGGCATTGCAGAGGGTGGTGAAAAATGCCCAACGCATCACCGGTTCCACGCTCCCCTCCATTGAGTCTGTCCAAAGCAAGCGTTGTCTGCGGAGGGCGCTCAGCATCGCCAAGGACTGCTCTCACCCCAACCATGGACTGTTTACCCTCCTACCATCCGGGAGGCGCTACAGGTCTCTCCATTGCCGAACCAGCAGGTCCAGGAACAGCTTCTTCCCGGCGGCTGTCACTCTACTCAACAATGTACCTCGGTGACTGCCAATCACCCCCCCCCCCCCCCCCTTATTATTAGTTATTCAAATCATTTACTATGTCGCTCTTCCAGGGAGATGCTAAATGCATTTTGTTGTCTCTGTACTGTACACTGACAATGACAATTAAAATTGAATCTGAATCTGAATCACACTGTCTCATCTGCCCCGACATGTGTTCACCGCATTCCGTCCTCTCGCACTTTATGTGTAGACTCCTCGCCGAAGACTCGCGAGCCAAAGACTCACACTTTACTCACAAGCACCTCCCTCACTACCGCTCCCTGCTGTCTTGCTTATATTGACTGATAAATTGCCTAATTTACCAATTTACAATCCAAATTCCTCAGTTTTAAACTGTTTTACCCCTCTGACGCACTTCTAACTCTCCTCCCACTCGGACTAGCCAATCAGTGCTTTCTCCTGCTTCTCTTTGTTGCTGTTGCTTCAAAATCCACGGGAGTTCTGAGTTAAGTCTGCCTGTGCTTTGCCTCTCCTTTTCAACTGTTTTCCCTCTCTGACTCACTTCTAACTCTCCTCCCACTCGGTCTAGAGCCAATCAGTCACACACCTTGGTGACGTTTCAGTTCGAGACCCTCCTTCAGAAGTGATAGGTGGATATAGGTGAGGGAGACACAATAAACTGCAGATGCTGGAATCTTGCATGGAACACAA
Source organism: Amblyraja radiata (assembly GCF_010909765.2). Lineage (NCBI taxonomy): Eukaryota > Metazoa > Chordata > Chondrichthyes > Rajiformes > Rajidae > Amblyraja > Amblyraja radiata. The sequence goes on along the minus strand of NW_022630545.1, from coordinate 65,373 downwards.
TTTAATTAGATGCACAGAATCGCTTGCCAGAGTGGGGGAATCGAGCACCAGAGGACATGGGTTCAAGGTGAAGGTGAAAATATTTTACAGGAATCTGAGGGGTGATTTGTTCCACCGTGGGTGTATGGAACAAGCTGCCTGAGGAGGTAATTGAGGCTGTGACTATCCCAACGTTTAAGAAACAGTTATTCAGGTACATGGATAGGTCAAGTTTGGAGGGATATGGACCAAACACAGGCAGGTGGGACTAGTGTAACCAGGACATGTTGTGCGGTGTGGGTAAGTTGCGCCGAAAGGCCTGTATCCAAACTGTTTCACTCTATGACTAACACAAAGTGCTGCAGTAACTCAGCGGGTCAGGCAGCATCTGTAGAGAACATGGACAGGCGACCTGTCTTCAGACGGCCCGCCCTCGTATCGGCTGATGAGTGAAGTGACAGAGGCTAGAGAAAATAAGGAGATAAAAGGATGTGAGATAAGGAAAGTGGAATGTATATGTGCAGCTTTAAGGGACATTGGTTAGGTAGCATTTGGAGTATTGCATGCAGTTTTGGTCACTCCATTACAGGACTGATGTGGAAGCTTTGGGGAACGCGCAGAGATGGTTAACCAGAATGGTTTAAAAACAAGGAACTGCAGATACTTGTTTTCAAAAAAGGACACAAAATGCTGGAGTAACTCAACGGCACGGGAGAACGAATGGATGACGTTTCAGGTTGAGTCTGAAGAAGGGTCTTGACCCGAAATGTTACCCATTCCTTCCAGCATTTTGTGTTTACCTAAACTGCGCCTATCCACGTGGCGGTGTGCCAGCAGGCTGGAGGAGCAGACAAAGGCCTTGCTGCAGAGCGGGCAGGTGAAGGAGCGCTGGTCGGTGTGGACTCGCCGGTGCTCCAGCAGGTGGTCAAGGTGGGTGAAGCCTTTACCACAGGACGGGCAGGGGAAGGGACGCTCACTACTGTGGGTACGCCGGTGCTGCCACAGGCTGGACATGCGGGTGAAATGCTTGCCACACTCAGTGCACACAAAGAGTCTCTCTCCGGTGTCCAGCAGCATCCGTGCGCTGTTGAAACGCTTGTTATAGTGGGAGCAGCAGCTCACCAGCATGGCTGCCGCAACTCCCGCGAGCTGACAAACTCCTCACCGCAGTACGGGCAGTCGTAGGGCTGGCCACTGGTGTGCACGTGCTGGTGAGACAGGGCTTGGGAGGCCATGGCAAAGCGCTCACCACACACCGACCCAGGGACGGGACGGTCGCCGGCATGCACCCGCTGGTTGGACAGCAGCTTGGAGGAGCGGGTGAAGCCCTTGCCGCATTGGGTGCAGGTGTAGGGGCGCTCACCAGTGTGGGTGCGCTGGTGCACCAGCAGGGTACTGGACTGGGTGAAGCCCTTGCCGCAATGGGAGCAGGTGTAGGGGCGCTCGCCGGTGTGGGTACGCTGGTGCTTCAGCAGGCTGTTGGACTGGGTGAAGCCCTTGCTGCAATGGGCGCAGGTGTAGGGGCGCTCGCCGGTGTGGGTGCGCTGGTGGGACAGCAGGTTGCAGGAGTGGGTGAAGCCCTTGCCGCACTGGGCATGGGTGTAGGGGCGTTCCCCGGTGTAGGTGCGCTGGTGGGACAGCAGGTGGTAGGAGCGGGTGAAGCTCTTGCCACATTCGCTGCAGGTGTAGGGCCGCTCCCCGGTGTGCAGGCGTCTGTGCACCTTCAGCTCCGGCGACGACTTGAAGTCTCTGCCGCAGTCAGAGCAGGTGAAGGGTCGCTCACTGCTGTGCACCCGCCGGTGATCCCTCAGCCCCGACGAATGGGCAAAGTTCTTTCCACAGGTAGAGCAGCAATGGGGCTTCTCGCCAGTGTGAACCAGTTGGTGCATCTTCAGCTGTTGCGCCATCTTGAAGCTCTTGCCGCACTCCGAGCAGTCGAAGGGGCAAAGTTCTTTCCACAGGTAAAGCAGCAATGGGGCTTCTCGCCCCTCGAAGCTCAGTCCGCACACCGAGCAGATGGGGGGGTCTCACCGGCACCCTGGCCGCACTTAATAGCCGCTCACGTCCCTGTCTCTCCGTCCACAGCAAAGGCTCCTAAACCCTGCAGGAGGGGAACACAGAGGGTCAACAAGCTGGCAAACAGGACATTACTAGCACATATTGGGTGCGTTTATGGCTGAGGAAACCATTATATAATTTTGTGCGGCACAGTGGCGCAGCGGTACAGTTGATGTCTCACCGCCAGAGACCCGGGTTCGATCCTGATTAGGGGTGCTGGCTGTGTGAAGTTTGTACGTTCTCCCCTTGACCTGTGTGGGTTTTTTCATCCGGGTGCTCCGGTTTCCACCAACATTTCAAAGGTATGTGTGTGGGGGGGAGGGAGGGAGGGGGGGGGGGGGAACTTTTAAAATATTTTCCCTGTACAGTGGATGTTTGTGTAAATTGTGTTGTGTCTTGGTTCTGTGAATGTAAATCTTGAATCAGCACTGTAAAATGGTTATGTGAAGGGAAAATGGAGGTCAGGTGAACTGGGTTGAAACTTAAAATGTCTGCTCACCAAAGTTGCTGACTATGTGGCTGCAGGCCACAGGAAGTTGTGATCCTGAGAAATACACATTATCCTGCTGATGCTGCATATTCGCAACTTTGATCTTCCCCGCACTCGTCTGATTGAGGTGGCTGAGTTTCAGAAGGCTGAAGAATATGTAACCCACTGGCTCCCGAATGTCTGAGAAATGTCCCTGTCTTAGCTCTAGTATTGTTCCACTTATTAACATCTCCCATTGTGTATGTGCCTGTTATCATGACCATTGTACATCTCCCATTGTGTATGTGCCTGTTATCATGACCATTGTACCTCTCCCATTGTGTACAGGTCTGTCGATTGTTTGGGTAATGTGGGAGGGGGGCTAAACGGTGGCATTAATGTATATAAAGCATTGCAATTAAGGGCAGTCAGCTAGACTCTTTGCTAGGTTGTAACCTGTGTGAAGACTCCTGCTCAATAAACGTACGTTTAAAGCAAGCCTGGTGCCTGATCGATTATTGTCGAAACAACCGATGTGAGAGAAAAAAGTGAATCAACATTTGGTGGCAGCGGTGGGATGTCAACCAGCGACTGATCGAGCCGGCGAGTGAATCCACTGGGCGACGGGATCGATGTGAAGGAGGTACCGCCAAGTGAGTAGATTTAGTTAAATCTCCTCTTGGTCCTTCCTCGTATCCCGGCGTAGCAGGGTAATTCGCTGACTTGCATCAGTTGGTGGGACGACATCCGAACGTTCCGGTTGTGGGCACTGGGATAGGGCCGTCTCGAGGATTATCCTAGTCTGATCGAGCGGATAAAACACCCCGTAGAGGGGGACCGTGGACGGTATATAAGAGGAGTGCACTGTGTATAGGAAGTTAACTAGTATTGAGACGTTAACTGAGACCAAGGTACCCCCATATCTCACCAAAAGTCCACTTCAAAGTGACTGAGTGAGATACGGTGGAACCAAGGACTCTAGGTTAACCCTGAAAGAGTTAACAAGTATTGAGTGTTAACCGAGACCAAGGTACTCTCATATCTCACAGAAAGTCCGCTTTAGAGTGGCCGAGTGAGATACGGTGGAACCAAGGACTCACGGTTAACCCTGAAATTTTGGTTGGGATATTTGTGTGACCGTCTCGAGGATTATCCTAGTCTGATCGAGCGGATAAAAAAACCCCGTAGAGGGGGACCGTGGACGGTATATAAGAGGAGTGCACTGTGTATAGGAAGTTAACTGGTATTGAGACGTTAACCGAGACCAAGGTACCTCCGTATCTCACTGAAAGTCCGCCTTAGACTGGTTGTTAAGAGAGGAAATCCTCCACGCGAAGGTCAGGAATTGAAGTGACCAAGTGAGATACGGCGGAACCAAGGACTCTAGGTTAACCCTGAAAGAGTTAACAAGTATTGAGTGTTAGCCGAGACCAAGGTACCCCGTACCTCACAGAAAGTCCGCTTTAAAGTGGCCGAGTGAGATACGGCGGAACCAAGGACTCACGGTTAACCCTGAACTATTGGTGTGTAATAGCATAAGTGTATATTGAATCGTCGGATTAAAAAGTATTGAGACGTTAACCGAGACCAAGGTACCTCCGTATCTCACTGAAAGTCCGCCTTAGACTGGTTGTTAAGAGAGGAAATCCTCCACGCGAAGGTCAGGAATTGAAGTGACCGAGTGAGATACGGCAGAACCAAGGACTCGCGGTTAACCCTGAAATATTGTGTGTGATATTATAAGTTTAAAAATGGGTAATGGTATGGACACCAGTGGTCACCCAGACCGGCCATTACATCAGCTATGTTTCTTGCATCCAGAAATGGAGGAGACCTTTAGGCGTATGTCGGGAGGACTCATTCATAAACTGGGGAAGGATGAATGGCCTGAAGGGGGTTCCAATGATATGGGTGTGTTGTCAAGGGCTCAAAGTGTGATATGGAAAACGGATAGAAAAAATATATATAAAAAGGCCATTCAGTTGTGGATCGATCATTGTAACAAAGAAAAGGCACGGTCTTTAACGGCCAGTTGGCAGAATAATGCCTTGAAACTAGGAATACCCCTGACCGAGGGGGGTCAGGAGAAGTCAGTGACAGTATTAAAACAAGAATGCAGGCATGCAAAGGAAAGTAAGGATCGTCAGCAGAGAGAGAGACAAAATAAGGCCAAGGTAGATAAAGACTTACGTAAGTCGGTGGCTGGCATAGATTTGGGAGGTGACGACGAGGAGGAGGTAGAGGATTATCCTTGGGGAGTCCGTGGAGCACCCCCGTTGAACCAGCCTGCCCCCGTTGCCAGTCCTGTGTCCGCTCCTCCATATCCCGCTACCCGATCCAAGATTAAAACTCACCCTTCACCGATACCAGTTTCCAAATCTCCCGTACCCTCGCCGAACCCCAGAAGACGGTCCCATACAAGGGAGACCACCGGGAAGACAGTTGCCCCCAGTGCCCCCCCCGCAGGCCAACCCCCTCCGTACTCACCTGGTGCCCCACAATCCACTGACTCCGTGGGAGGCAGAACTAAACTGAACCCCCGGAACAAACCCAAAAAGAATATGGCACAGCGGCGAACACAATCCCCCTCCAGCTCCACCTTTTCGACCTCCGACGATAATAACGAATGGGAGAGTGAAGGGGACACGGCATCTGAAGACAGAGACGAGAGAAGGGAGGAAGAGGCTAGAAGGGCTAGGAAGAAGAAGCACTCCCCACGCGCACGGCAAATGCCAATGAGAACAGTCCCGAATCCTGCAGCCGCCGGGGTGGCCGTTGTAGCAGGAGGGCCCCCTGCGACCATCCAGGTGTATGCTCCGTGGAAACCAAACGATATGTTGATAATCCTGAATGGGGCACCAGATAAAGTCAAGTGCCCAGGACGATTTGTGGAGTTCATCGGCAACATGCTGGACGCCTACCAAGCCGTCTCTTTGGATGCCTGGAGTCTGGTCAGACAATCCCTGAATAGAACGCAGTGGGGCAAGTTCCTCACCCAGCTGAGGCACAATGACCACGCTGCTATGGAAGCCGTGCACCCGGGAGTTGCCGGAGATGAACAGCGGAAGACCCTACTCCTGGCGGCTCTCGAAGCGACCCTGAGAAAACCTATTGACTTGCCCAAGGTACTGGATCAGAAACCCAAGCGAAATGAGGACCCCGAGGACTTTTTGGAAAGATTTAAGGATGTGTATGGCTCGCATGCTGGGGACCAGAACTTTAACACCGGTCAGCAATCTCCCCAGTTCTGTGCTACACTAATGCTCTGCTTGCCCGATGATGTCGGTACCAGCATTAAGACAAATAATTTAAATTGGACCGGCATAACCACCCCTGATATGTGCCGCGCCGTATGTGCATTATGGAAGAGAGGAGAAGCTAGGGATCCACCAGCAAAGGTAAAGACGGAATATGTAATCACCCGAGAGCAGCCGCCAGAACACAAGGGACCTCCGCACGCAGAGACTCGAGGATACCAGAAGGAGCACCAGCCCTGCTTTCCGGTATGGATAGATAGCCAGCACAACACGTACCCTTTCCCTTGGGGACATCCGAACGGACCTAATGCCTCCCCGTACAGGCCACCATATGCACCCCGTGGAGGTAACAACCAGCGGCCATATGGAGGAATAGGATGGGGACCAAGAAAACCCTTGATTTGTTATGAATGTGGAGGCACCGGTCACATGCGCCGACAATGTCCAAGTGATAACCAGCAAGGAGGAAGACGAGGAAGTGGCCAGGGACAATACGGACAACCTGGACAGCAAGGTCAACAAGGACCCCGAGGAAGGGACCCAGGTCCAACTCCCTCCTTCCAAGGAATACACCAAAACCTCTTTGAAAATTGACCACCAAAGATGCTGTCGATATCCCCAACAAGGAGGAATGACAGTATCCCGGAGCCACACCTGAAGATGATAGTTAATAATGAATCACACTCCTTCCTTGTTGATACCGGAGCAACTGTTTCATCAGTGCAATGTTCCTTAGCCCTCCAGACTACTGGACAGCATGAAATGTTACAAGGCTTTGATGGAATCCCCCACCCTTATCGCCTAACTGTACCAGTATCTGTCCAGTATGAAGGAATCCGCATTATGCACCAATTCGTGGTGACTAACAATTTGGACATTAATGTTATGGGACGAGACCTACTTTGTCGACTACAGCTTCTGCTTGTATGTCAGCCGCATTCCATAGAGATTGAACACGCTCAACATCGACAGTGCTATCAGCATCGAACCCCCCAGTGGTGGAGCCTGGACTTGGAGGACCAAGAACACCATGTCACACTTGCCTATGATGCGAGTGGATCCAACTCGGAACTGGAGCAATTCTTTGGGCCCCATGAGGGCAGTCAGTGGACCATCACCGAGTTGGCTACCGTAACCGGTCGGGAAGGAGAAGCGTTGGCTGTGTCAATATCTATGTCCAACTGGAGGCAAAGTCCTGGCATCGCACCTCATCTTACGCTAAAAGTATACCTTCCATATACCGCCAAAGATCTCGGACCAATGGTTTTTCAGGCCTTGAAGGGATCAGATGAAAATATCCAAGGCCCCCAGCAAGTTACCTCCGATCTGTCCATTACCTATTTACCCACCCGACCTACTCAGGAGGGTACCTTGAGACACCATAAGGGCCGAGATATTGTGGAATTTACTGATCCGGAAGTATGGGCGAATGATCAGACTCAAGTAGGACTTACAAATGTTGAGCCAGTCCTGGTGCAGGTCAAACCTGGTGCAGCCGTGCCATCTATACGACAATATCCCTTGAAAGTCCAGGCCGTACCCTATATCGACAGGTTACTCAAAGGACTATTGGAGCAGGGTATTTTGATCACATGCCAGTCCTGCTGCAACACACCGATTCTCGCAGTCCCAAAACCAGGAAAGCCGAATCAGTATCGTCTAGTCCAGGACCTGCGGGCCATTAATGCCATAGTACAACCATTACATGCTCTTGTTCCTAACCCAGCACATATTCTTGCTACCATCCCGGCTAAAGCAACCGTCTTTGGATCGGTGGATCTCCAACATGCCTTTTTCTCGATTCCTTTACATCCAGACTGTCAGTACCTGTTCGCATTCACCTATAATGGACAACAGTATACATGGACCAGATTGCCACAGGGCTTTGTAAACTCACCGACCCTATTTTCTCGTTGTCTGCAACAGCAATTACAAAACCTGCAGTTACCTGAGGGGTCTGCATTGATCCAGTATGTCGATGACCTTTTAGTGGCCAGTGAAACGGAGGAGCAGAATAGGGAAGCTATAATTTTGTTGTTAAACTTTGTAAAGACATTGGGGTACGTTGTGTCCCCCTCCAAAGTAAATGTCGGTCAAAAGGAGGTGAAATTCCTCGGAGTCATAATCTCTGCAGATGGCCGGCGGTTGGACGAGAGCCGCATAGACCCTATTTATAGAACAGCACCTCCCACGTCAGCCAGGGGAATGCGACAGTGGCTGGGAATGATCAACTACTGCCGGCAGTGGATTCCGAATGTGGCCCTGGACATAAAGCACCTGACCCCTTACACCAGCGAGGAAAGTACCTTTGTGTTGTCAGGTGAAGCCTTGACAGCGTTCAATAATCTACGAGAGGCCCTGCAGAAGGCTCCTGCGCTGGGGCGACCCCTGTATGATAGACCTTTTCAGCTCTATTGTACCGTCCTGGGCGAATGTGCCACTGCGGTTTTGACACAGCGGCATGGGGATAAGCACCGACCAGTGGCGTATTGTTCATCCAAGTTAGACCCTGTGGCACTGGGGTATCCCCATTGTACACAGATTCTGACAGCAGTGTACAATAGTCTTCAGTCGGCCGCCAACCTCACTCTCCAGCAGGACATTACCGTATATTCCTCCCACTCTGTGACCGCCCTGCTGGGACAACTCCAGACCCAGCATTTGACCTCAGCCAGACAAAATAAATATGAGATCTACCTGTTGAACAATCCCAAGCTACAGTTCCGGCACTGCACTACTATCAACCCCGCTGCGTTTCTCTGTTCCCCTCCTGACCCCCTCGCTCCATGCGACCATAACTGCTTGGAGGCTATTCTCACAGATACCAGTCCGCGCCCTGACCTTAACGATCAACCTCTAGCCTCTCCAGATTTGATCCTTTATACCGATGGAAGTTCGTCCATCAACGAGCAGGGACGCCGTCTGTCAGGCTTTGCGGTAGTTAAGCAAGATGGAACCTTGCTGGATTGTGGCAGTTTTGACCCACCGTTTTCAGCTCAGCAGGCCGAGTTGTTTGCCCTCACCCGAGCCTGTGTCCTTGCAGAGGGGCACTCCGTCAATATTTACACCGACTCCCGATACGCATTTGGAGTCGTTCACGATTTCGGACAGTTATGGAAAAACAGGGGATTCCTCACCTCAACGGGCCATAAGATTGCCAATCAGATCCTGGTCTCTGACCTGTTGAATGCTATCCTCCTGCCCTCTGTGGTAGCCGTAATTAAATGTGCGGCTCACACGACAGGAGATTCCCCGGTCCAAATCGGTAACAGGTTGGCTGATGAAGCGGCTAAGTGTGCTTCACGCGATAGATTTAAAGTGGTGGGTAGTATGATGAGGCAGGTGAAAAGCCTTTATATGGGCTCGTCTGAATCTGAGAAACCTATGCCAACCATAAATTATGTATTGCTCTTACAGGGGGACGCCTCTGCTAATGTTATAATGGAATGGGAGCAGCTGGGCTGTCGGAAGGCTGACTCTGGACTGTGGCTCACGCCGGCCGGACAGACCTGTATGACAGACCAGTTAGCGACCTGGGTCATTGATTGCCTACATCTAGCCACTCACTGTGGGGCCACCCTGCTAGTAGACGCTCTCTTACAGGCATGGTGGCATCCTCGACTTAAGGTTTTGGCAGCACAAACTAGTGCACGGTGCCTCACCTGTGCTACACACAACCCTGGTAAAGGAGTTGTCTGCCAGACGGGTCGTACTCCATTACCTACTGCTCCGTTTGAAACCTTACAGATGGATTTTATTGATTTGCCTTAGTGTCAGTGTTATAAACATGTACTTGTTATTGTTGATGTGTTTTCTAGGTGGATTGAAGCCTTTCCCACCACTGATTGTACTGCTTCTACGGTGGTGTCTATTTTATTACGGCAGTTTGTTCCTCGATTTGGGGTTCCAAATACCATCAGTTCAGATAACGGCCCTCACTTTATTGCCGCTATCAATAAAGAATTGTGCCGACAGCTGGGAGTAACTCAGCGGCTGCATTGTGCTTATCGCCCACAGGCTGCAGGAATGGTGGAACGCTTGAACCAGACCCTGAAGACCAAGCTTGCCAAGCTGGTGGACCAATCAGGCTCCACATGGGTTAAAATGTTGCCTGTTGCTTTGTTCCAGATCAGAGTCCTTCCAGCAGGGAAGACAAGGTTGTCTCCTGCAGAGATCATCTATGGCCGACCTCTGCGCACCCCCTGGACAGACATTATCCCGGCCACAATGACATTGCATCACATGACGGAGGAGATGGTCTCTTACGTCCTTGCCCTTACAAGGGCCCTGCGTGAGATTCATGGGGAGGTCAAGGCCGCTTATGTGGGCGACATAGATTTTCCCGTTAATGGACGGATCACCCCGGGCTCTTATGTGTTGATTAAGAATTGGGTTCGTAAAGACACCCTTTCTCCTCGATGGTTGGGCCCCTTCCAGGTTCTCCTCACCACCCCCACCGCAGTAAAGGTAGAAGGACGATCGGCATGGGTGCATTTGCACCATTGCAAAGTGGTTGGTGACACCAAGCAAAGGGGGGAGGTCAAGGTCAGGGAGGGGGATCCAGTCCACGGGAAGCAGGGCACGAATTAATTTTGCCATGAAATTGCACGTTCTTTTCTTTTTCCCTCCCTTGTCTTCACAGATACGAAATAAATCGCTGAGATGAGGGTCTTTGTGGCATTCATATGTGTGGTGACCACTGCAGGGTTAATCGGTGTTGGCTGGAAATGGACAAAGCCTGAACATGGACGGAACGAACGAGGAAAGAGAGGGGAACGAGAAGACTCCAATTTATTCATCCAGGCACACAACGAGCTATTCGGGAAGGGGCAGGTGGTTTGTTATCCACAAATGACATCAGTTACCTCCCTGTTTACCCCATCCCCTGCATGGGGCAGAACCGAACGATTGGTGAAGTGCCAGGGAAAAGAAATGGTCCCTGTCAAGCCCGTCAGCATCGACTATGATATGCTTCTTGCTCCACCGGCCAACTGCTTACCGCTACCTAAGAACAATAATCACTCCTACGACAATTGCTATAATGGATCTAGGATGGCGTCAAGAGCACCAGCTAGGCCATGTAACTTCACCACCAATAATGACAACAGGCAATATGAAAATTGTTTTAGTAACCAAGGACACGGGTGTATAGTCATATATATTAAAAATAGCCTCACTTGCGCTCTGCAAGGGCCCGTTCACGGCTCCACGTGTAACCTTACCTATAATGGAGTTCAATGTAATGTGTCTAAGGACTGTATCCCTGTAAATGCTGGATTTCAGTTGTTGTGTGGATGGGCTAACGGGACCCATCTGACAGTAGGATCCCATCACCTGCCAATCCCCAGTTATAGCAATGGGATCAGTGAAGCGTGGAGGGACTGGTCTGGAGGGGGAGAAGTCATTAATACCCGAAGGGGCTGTAATGGATCATTATATACGGAGGAAGGATATTACTTTTTCTTTAATGGGAAAGGAACCAATGTCCTAAAACCCCCTTTCCCCAAGAATGTGGCAGTTGGAGCATTGGTGCCAACCACGGTACCTTGTCCCGAGCAATGGACTAGACCCATGGCTCGGGTTCATCGAAGGAGTGTCAGCCGAGTTTTGCGCGCAATGGAGAAATCCAGGAGGCAGGGGAGCTACCCACGGACATGCCATCGGATGGGGATTATTAAGCATGCTAACCATGGGAGGAGTGGGTGGAGGTGAAGCAGCCAAGAACCGAAATTACCTTGTTTGCGGCCTGACAATTCTGGGCAATGCAACAACTGGAGCCTTGGAGGCAGTAAAAACCCAGATGACCGAAATGAGGATGTTTTCCCTACAAAATAGATATGCGCTCGATTACTTATTGGCTAGAGAAGGGGGGACCTGTACCGTCATAAAAGGGAAATGTATGATGGGGGTTCAAGACAGGACTAGCAACATCACACATCACCAGAAAGAGATTACCACCTTTTTGGATGGAATAAATGAACACCAGGGATGGGGGAATTGGGAATTTGGGGGATTATACAACTGGATTATCAGCATGGCCATCTATGCTGCTATAGTAGTTACTTGCTTATTTGTGGGGATTGCCATTGTGAAATGTATCATAGCCCGATTAATGGTGGCCTTATTGGGCTTGGGGACCACCCCCGAGGAAACTAAAAATTCTGTACGAATAATGATCTTACAGCATGAGCAGGAGAAACTGTTACCATTCCCCAATGACAGCGACAACGATGAAGTGAGTGAGGAAGGAGAATTGGGGGACAAGGGTCGGACGGTCCAAGAAGCCTTGGCCAGGGAACTAGAAGGTTACGAGATTCGGCGAATGGGACTTTTAAATGGACTGTGAGTGTTGCCATAAAAATGGCAAAAGGGGGGAATGTGAATGTAAATCTTGAATCAGCACTGTAAAATGGTTATGTGAAGGGAAAATGGAGGTCAGGTGAACTGGGTTGAAACTTAAAATGTCTGCTCACCAAAGTTGCTGACTATGTGGCTGCAGGCCACAGGAAGTTGTGATCCTGAGAAATACACATTATCCTGCTGATGCTGCATATTCGCAACTTTGATCTTCCCCGCACTCGTCTGATTGAGGTGGCTGAGTTTCAGAAGGCTGAAGAATATGTAACCCACTGGCTCCCGAATGTCTGAGAAATGTCCCTGTCTTAGCTCTAGTATTGTTCCACTTATTAACATCTCCCATTGTGTATGTGCCTGTTATCATGACCATTGTACATCTCCCATTGTGTATGTGCCTGTTATCATGACCATTGTACCTCTCCCATTGTGTACAGGTCTGTCGATTGTTTGGGTAATGTGGGAGGGGGGCTAAACGGTGGCATTAATGTATATAAAGCATTGCAATTAAGGGCAGTCAGCTAGACTCTTTGCTAGGTTGTAACCTGTGTGAAGACTCCTGCTCAATAAACGTACGTTTAAAGCAAACCTGGTGCCTGATCGATTATTGTCGAAACAACCGATGTGAGAGAAAAAAGTGAATCAACAGTTCTTCATCTTGGTTGTATGACTGCAGAAACTAAATTCCGTTTGAACTTCTGGGTTCAAATGACAACAAATAAAATCTAATCTAATCTAATTACTCCAGCACTTTGTCATAGATTTATAGAGTGATACAGTGTTGGAAAGAGGCCCTTTGACCCAACTCCGTACCCACACTCCTAAATCCCTCGGCTCCACACATTCCCCAGCGCCCCGCCATTCACAGTGAAGACCCTGCCCTGGTTTGACTTCCTAAACTGCAACACCCTCCCCACCCCCAAAACAATGTGACCTCCTCCCTGTAGCTCCCTGCCCCTTATCCCTGCCGCAGCCTCCTGCTCCTTACTCCCCTTTGCTACCTCCCCCAAACAATGTGAACCCACCCCCACCTGGCTCCCTACCCCCTTCCTGAGCTCACTTGACCCCTCTCCCCCCCCCCCCCATTCATCCCCCTCGGCACCAAATCCCTCCCCCCTCCCTTTGCTCCCTGTTCCACCCCGCTACTCCCTTCACCCCCTTTCCACCTCCAGCCTCTCACCCCTCCCTCCCTCCCTTCCCACTCTCTCTCTGTCTCTCTCTCCCTCTCTCTCCACACTCAATGACCAAGTGACTGCAGCATTGTGTGTGTGTGTTTACCTCCAGTGTGGGCAGCATCATCATCATGATGAGGGAGTGGATGTGAACCCACAGCCGCCGCCCCTAGTTGTTGTTGTTGCTGCATCTTCTCTTGTCCCCACAGCCACTGCCCATCCTCCTGTCGCTGCGTCACATTCGCCGCCGCCATTTTGTGTCCGCGTCTTCACATTTAAAAACAAACCGCCATCTTGCAGCTTCCGGCTGAAGCAACGCCCTCGCACTGGCGGTGACGTCACGGCGCAGGATAGGCGGGACCAAAGATCCTATAGTGAGAGGATCTTTTGGCGGGCGGGCTTGACGTCACGATGCAGGGTGGGCGGGCGGACGTTATGACGCAGGGTGGGCGGGCCGGTCAGACGTCACGGCGCAGGGCGGGCGGGCGTTACGACGCAGGGTGGGCGGGGTGCAGTGACGTGACGGTGCAGGGTGGGCGGGACGGGCTTGACGTCACGATGCAGGGTGGGCGGGGTGCAGTGACGTTACGGTGCAGGGTGGGCGGGGTGCAGTGACGTACGGTGCAGGGTGGGCGGGGTGCAGTGACGTTCCGGTGCAGGGTGGGCGTGGTGCAGTGACGTGTGGCGCAGGGTGGGCGGGGTGCAGTGACGTGCGGCGCAGGGTGGGCGGGGTGCAGTGACGTGCGGTGCAGGGTGGGCGGGGTGCAGTGACGTCCGGTGCAGGGTGGGCGGGGTGCAGAACGTGCTGTGCAGGGTGGACGGGGTGCAGTGACGTGACGGTACAGGGTGGGAGGGGTGCAGTGATGTGACGGTGCATGGTGGGCGGGGTGCAGTGACGTGCGGTGCAGGGTGGGCGGGGTGCAGTGACGTGCGGTGCAGGGTGGGCGGGGTGCAGTAACGTGCGGTGCAGGATGGGCGGGAGGCATTAACGTGCGGTGCAGGGTGGGCGGGGTGCAGTAACGTGCGGTGCAGGGTGGGCGAGGTGCAGTAACGTGCGGTGCAGGGTGGGCGGGTGCAGTGACGTTACGGTGCAGGGTGGGCGGGGTGCAGTGACGTTACGGTGCAGGGTGGGCGGGGTGCAGTGACTTTACGGTGCAGGGTGGGCGGGTTGCAGTGACGTATCGGTGCAGGGTGGGCGGGGTGCAGTGACGTTACGGTGCAGGGTGGGCGGGGTGCAGTGACGTTACGGTGCAGGGTGGGCGGGGTGCAGTGACGTTACGGTGCAGGGTGGGCGGGTTGCAGGACGTGTCGGTGCAGGGTGGGCGGGGTGCAGGACGTTACGGTGCAGGGTGGGCGGGGTGCAGTGACGTTCCGGTGCAGGGTGGGCGGGGTGCAGTGACGTGCGGTGCAGGGCAAAGATCCTATAGCTCCGCTATAGGATCTTTGGTGCAGGGTGGGCGGGGTGCAGTGACGTGCGGTGCAGGGTGGGCGGGGTGCAGTGACGTGACGGTGCAGGGTGGGCGGGTTGCAGGGACGAGTCGGTGCAGGGTGGGCGGGGTGCAGTGACGTGTCGGTGCAGGGTGGGCGGGGTGCAGTGACGTGACGGTGCAGGGTGGGCGGGGTGCAGTGACTTGACGGTGCAGGGTGGGCGGGTTGCAGTGACGTGTCGGTGCAGGGTGCGCGGGTTACAGTGACGTGTCGGTGCAGGGTGGGCGGGGTGCAGTGACGTGACGGTGCAGGGTGGGCGGGGTGCAGTGACGTGAGGTGCAGGGTGGGCGGGGTGCATTGACGTGAGGTGCAGGGTGGGCGGGGTGCAGTGACGTGTCGGTGCAGGGTGGGCGGGGTGGGCGAGCGACAGTTGACGGACGGTTGATGAGACGCGGATACCCGATGGTGACGGTTCCAGCTCCAGGTCCGTGCGGCGGCTCCACGTCACCGTCACCTCCCCCTCCCCCCCTTCAGGCGCCAGTGACGTTGCCGTGTCAGTAATGTCCTGTTTACCAGCTTGTTGACCCTCTGTGTTCCCTCCTGCAGGGGTTAGGAGCCGTTGCTGTGGACGGAGAGATGGGGACGTGAAGGAGCGGACATTGAGGGCGGCCACGGTGACCGTGAGTCCCCCCCCCACACACACACGCACATCTGGTGGGGAGTAGAGTCGGGGATGAGGGGAGCGGGAGCTGCCCCGGACAGAGAGACAGAAACAGAGATGGATAGAGGGAGAGGGAGACAGAAAGAGAGAGACAGACAGACGGAGAGTGAGAAAGAGGGATGGGCTGAGAGCGAGAGGGAGACAGAGAGAGAGAGAGAGAGAGGCAGAGACAGGGAGAGAGAGAGACAGTGAGGTACAGACAGACGGAGAGATGGGCAGAGAGAGAGGGAGACAGAAAGAGAGATAAACAGAAATAGAGAGAGCCAGGGAGGGACAGAGAGAGAGAGAGACAGAGACAGACAGAGAGATAGAAAAATAGACAATAGGTGCAGGAGTAGGCTATTCGGCCCTTCGAGCCTGCACCGTCATTCAATATGATCATGGCTGATCATCCAACTCAGTATCCTGTACCTGCCTTCTCTCCATACCCCCTGATACCTTTAGCCACAAGGGCCACATCTAACTCCCTCTTAAATATAGCCAATGAACTGGCCTCAACTACCTTCTGTGGCAGAAAATTCCAGAGATTCACCACTCTCTGTGTGAAAAATGTTTTCCTCATCTCGGTCCTAAAAGATTTCCCCCTTATCCTTAAACTGTGACCCCTTGTTCTGGACTTCCCCAACATCGGGAACAATCTTCCTGCATCTAGCCTGTCCAACCCCTTAAGAATGTTGTAATTTTCAATAAGATCCCCCCTCAATCTTCTAAATTCTAGCGAGTACAAGCCGAGTCTATCCAGTCTTTTTTCATATGAAAGTCCTGACATCCCAGGAATCAGTCTGGTGAACCTTCTCTGTACTCCCTCTATGGCAAGAATGTCTTTCCACAGATTAGGAGACCAAAACTGTACACAATACTCCAGGTGTGGTCTCACCATGACCCTGTACAACTGCAGTAGAACCTCGCTGCTCCTATTCTCAAATCCTTTTGCTATGAATGCTAACATACCATTTGCTTTCTTCACTGCCTGCTGCACCTGCATGCCTACTTTTAATGACTGGTGTAACATGACACCCAGGTCACGTTGCATCTCCCCTTTTCCTAATCGGCCACCATTCAGATAATAGTCTACTTTCCTGTTTTTACCACCAAAGTGGATAACCTCACATTTATCCACATTATACTGCATCTGCCATGCATTTGCCCACTCACCCAGCCTATCCAAGCCACCTTGCAGCCTCCTAGCATCCTCCTCACAGCAAACACTGCCCCCCAGCTTCATGTCATCCGCAAACTTGGAGATGTTGCATTCAATTCCCTCGTCCAAATCATTAATATATATTATAAATAGCTGGGGTCCCAGTACTGAGCCTTGCGGTACCCCACTAGTCACTGCCTGCCATTCTGAAAAGGACCCGTTTACTTTGCTTCCTGTCTGCCAGCCAGTTCTCTATCCACATCAATACTGAACCCCCAATACCGTGTGCTTTAAGTTTGTATACTAATCTCTTATCCTTAAACTGTGACCCCTTATTTTGGATTTCCCCAACATCGGGTACAATCTTCCTGCATCTAGCCTGTCCAACCCCTTAAGAATTTTGTAAGTTTCTACAAGATCCCCCCTCAATCTTCTAAATTCTAGCGAGTACAAGCCGAGTCTATACAGTCTTTCTTCATAGAAAGTCCTGACATCCCAGGAATCAGTCTGGTGAACCTTCTCTGTACTCCCTCTATGGCAAGAATGTCTTTCCTCAGATTAGGAGACCAAAACTGTACGCAATACTCAAGGTGTGGTCTCACCAAGACCCGGTACAACTGCAGTAGAACCTCCATGCTCCTATACTCAAATCCTTTTGCTATGAATGCTAACATACCATTCGCTTTCTTCACTGCCTGCTGCACCTGCATGCCTACCTTCAATGACTGGTGTACCATGACACCCAGGTCTCGTTGCATCTCCCCCTTTCCTAATCGGCCACCATTCAGATAATAATCTACTTTCCTGTTTTTGCCACCAAAGTGGATAACCTCACATTTATCCACATTATACTGCATCTGCCATGCATTTTCCCACTCATCCAGCCTATCCAAGTCACCTTGCAGCCTCCTAGCATCCTCCTCACAGCTAACACTGCCCCCCAGCTTCGTGTCATCCGCAAACTTGGAGATGTTGCATTCAATTCCCTCGTCCAAATCATTAATATATATTGTAAATAGCTGGGGTCCCAGCACTGAGCCTTGCGGTACCCCACTAGTCACTGCCTGCCATTCTGAAAAGGACCTGTTTACTCCTACTCTTTGCTTCCTGTCTGCCAGCAGTTCTCTATCCACATCAATACTGAACCCCCAATACCGTGTGCTTTAAGTTTGTATACTAATCTCTTATGTGGGACCTTGTCGAAAGCCTTCTGAAAGTCCAGATATAACACATCCACTGGTTCTCCCTTATCCACTCTACTAGTTACATCCTCGAAAAATTCTATAGGATTCGTCAGACATGATTTGCCTTTCATAAATCCATGCTGACTTTGTCCAATGATTTCACCACTTTCCAAATGTGCTGCTATCCCATCTTTAATAACTGATTCTAGCAGTTTCCCCACTACCGACGTTAGATAGAGAGAGCCAGAGAGGGACAGAGAGAGAGAGAGTGACAGTCAGAGAGAGAGAGTGTCTGGGAGAGAGTGGAGGGAGCGAGGAGAGGGGTGAGAAGCTGGTAAGGGGGTGAAGTGAGTAGCGGGGGAAAGTAGGGAGCCAAGGGAGGGGGAGGATTCAAAGGGGAGTGGGTTTGGTGCCGAGGGGGGTGAATGGGGGGGTCAGGGAACTGGGGGGGGGGGGGAGAGAGGGGTCAAGTGAGCCCAGGAAGGGGGTATGGAACCAGGTGGGGTTCACATTGTTTGAGGTGGGGAGGAGGGGGGAGGGAGCAAAATGGTAGTGAGCAGGAGGCGGCGGCAAGGGTAAGGGGCAGGGAGCCACAGGGAGGAGGTCACATTGTTTGGGGGTGGGGAGGGTATTGCTGTTTAGGAAGTCAAACCAGGTCAGGATCTTCACTGAATGGCGGGCGCTGGGAGAATGTGTGGAGCCGAGGGATCTAGGGGTGCAGGTACGAGTTGGGCTGAAGGGCCTCTTTCCAATGCTGTGTCACTCTATGAATCTATGACAAAGTGCTGGAGTAACTCAGCGGGTCAGGCAGCATCTGTGGAGAAGATAGACACCAAATACTGTAGTAACTCAGCGGGTCAGGCAGCATCTGTGGAGAGAAGGAATGGGTGACATTTTGGGTCGAGACCCTTCTTTGGTTTAGTTTAGAGCTGCAGCGCGGAAACAGGTCTTTCGGCCCGCGGAATCCACGCCGACCAGCGATCACCCCGTACACTAGCACTATCCAGATTCAGATTCAGATTCAAACTTTATTGTCATTGTGCAGTGTACAGTACAGAGTCAACAAAATTCAGTTTGCATCTCCCTAGAAGAGCGACATAGAATATGAGCAATAAATTAAATATATTTACATGCATACAGTCGTAGTAGTGCAATTTTTGTCTGTTGGAAGGAGTGTCCGGGGGGGGGGATTGGCAATCACCGAGGTACAGTGTTGAGTAGTGTAACAGCCGCAGGGAAGATGCTGTTCCTGGACCTGCTGGTCCGGCAACGGAGAGACCTGTAGCGCCTCCCGGATGGTAGGAGGATAAACAGTCTGTGGTTGAGGTGAGAGCAGTCCTTGACGATGCTGAGCGCCCTTTGTAGACAACGCTTGCTTTGGACAGACTCAATGGAGGGGAGCGAGGAACCGGTGATGCGTTGGGCAATTTTCACCACCCTCTGCAGTGCTTTCCGGTCGGAGACAGAGCAGTTGCCTGTGATACAGTTGGAAAGGATGCTCTCGATGGTGCAGAAGTTCACCAGAATCTGAGGAGACAGATGGACCTTCTTCAGTCTCCTCAGGAGGAAGAGACGCTGGTGAGCCTTCTTGACCAGAGTTGAGGTATTGTGGGTCCAAGAGAGGTCATCGGAGATGTTGACCCCCAGAAACCTAAAGATGGAAACACGTTCCACCTCCGTCCCGTTAATATGGATGGGGGTGTGCGTGCCACCCCTAGACCTTCTGAAGTCTACAATGAGCTCCTTGGTCTTCTTGGAGTTAAGGGCCAGGTTGTTGTCAGCGCACCATGCTGCTAGGAGCTGGACCTCCTCCCTATAGGCCGACTCATTGTTGCTGATGAGGCCAATCACCGTTGTATCATCTGCATACTTGATGATGGTGTTAGTACCATGTACAGGTGTGCAGTCGTAGGTGAAGAGGGAGTAGAGGAGGGGGCTCAGCACAGCACTGTGGAACGCCGGTGTTCAGGGTGAGGGTTGAAGAGGTGTGCTTGTCTAACCTAACAGACTGGGGTCTGTTGGTTAGAAAGTCCAATATCCAATTGCAGAGGGAGGGGTCGATGCCCAGATCACCGAGTTTGGTGATCAGTTTTGTGAGATGCAAATGTGAGTGCTCACAATCACGATGCCAGAGACAAAGTCGTGGAAACAAGAAACTCCTTTATTTACGAGTCTGCAGCCCCCGGGTGTCTTTCCAACCGGGACACACTGAGACCAGGAAACCATCCTCTACTTATACAGCACTATTTGGCTGAATCAGCCTCCCCTTCTGGCTCCTTCCAATCAGAGCACTGAGGTTCACACTCTAACCGGAACGCCTCGGAACGTCATGCAATGCCTAGGGTACCTCCCAAATCATACATTGCATGTGTATTTAAATGAGACATCTTGTCATGCTGGGTGTTGTCGTAATATTCATGTATCTTATGCAGTACAGAGTAGTTCATGCCCTTTTTCCTAGTTCTCGTAATGTTCCTGCCGGACTGCTTAACTTCTAACTCTCAGCCTTGAAATGTCACTACCTGTTCTCTCGCTGTTACTAATCTAGCCAAGTCGGGTGTTTGTGCTGAAAGCTCACTATTATCCTACCTCAGCTATTTCTCAGGATCCTTTAGTCTAAATCAATTATCCCTATTAACCCTTTCCTCACAAGTTTAGAGGGTATAATGGTGTTGAATGCTGAGCTGTAATCGATGAACAGCGTTCTTACGTAAGTGTCTCTGTTGTCGAGGTGGGAGAGGGCGGAGTGAAGTGCCGTTGAGATGGCATCCTCCGTACTCCTGTTCTTGTGGTAGGCGAACTGATAGATACCCAGTATCGGAGGTAGGCAGCCTTTGAGGTGTGCCAGGACCAGCCTCTCGAAGCACTTGGTGATGATGGGAGTAAGTGCAACTGGGCGGAAGTCGTTGAGGCTTGCCGCAGTGGAGTGTTTTGGCACCGGCACGATGGAGGTGGTTTTAAGGCACGTGGGGACAACTGCTTGGGCAAGTGACAGGTTGAAGATGTCAGTCCAGACGTCTGTCAGCTGCGCAGCATAGGCCCTGAGGACGCGCCCGGGGATGCCGTCAGGGCCAGCAGCCTTACGTGAATTAGTCCTACTCAGTGCCACGTACACGTCGTAGGGGGTGAGTGTGAGGGGCTGGTGATCAGCAGAGAGCACAGCCTTGATGGCCATCTCTAGATTGTCCCTGTCAAAGCAGCCATCAAAGTGGTTAAGCTCATCCAGGAAGGAGGCGTCGCTGGATGTGGGGGTAGTGTTGGTGGGTCTATAGTCCTTGATGGCCTGGATGCCTTGCCGCATGCGTCGGGGGTCGGAGTTGTTATTGAAGTGCCCCTCAATCCTTAGCTTATGGCAGTGCTTGGCCTTCTTGATGCCCCTCTTCAGGTTAGCCCTAGATGAACTGTAGGCTCGGGCATCGCCTGACCTGAAACCTTAGGGACAATTTAACAATTTTCCGGAGGCCGATTAATGTACAACCCTGAACCCGGGGTAAAAACCCATGCAGGTCAAGGAGAGAACGTATAAACTCCACACAGACAGCACCCATAGTCAGGATCGAACACGCAACTCTGGCTCTGAGGCAGCAACTGTAGCGCTGCGCCACTGTGCCGCGCAGAATTATATAATGGTTTCCTTCGCCATAAACGGACCCAATATGTGCTAGTAATGCACAAGACACCTCAGACACTCTCCGCCGCCTCCGCGCATTCCATTCTCTAGGCCCTCACCCCCTCGTCTTCACCATGGACGTCCAGTCACTCTACACCTCCATCCCCCACCAGGATGGCCTCAAAGCCCTCCGGTTATTCCTCGACCAGAGAAGCAACCTATACCCAGCCACTGACACTCTCCACTGCCTAGCGGAGCTGGTCCTTACCCTCAATAACTTCACGTTTGACTCCTCCCATTTCCTCCAAACACAAGGCGTAGCTATGGGCACATGCATGGGCCCCAGCTATGCCTGCCTCTTTGTCGGGTACGTCGAACAATGCTTGTTCAATACGTACCAGGGCCCCATCCCTGACCTCTATCTCCGTTACATCGACGACTGCTTTGGGGCCACCTCCTGCACCCGCACACAACTGACTGACTTCATCCACTTCACCACCAACTTCCATCCGGCACTCAAATACACCTGGACTATTTCCGACACTTCCCTACCATTCCTTGACCTCACCATCTCCATCGCAGGTGATAGACTTCTGACCGACATCCACTACAAACCCACTGACTCCCATGGCTATCTGGACTACACTTCTTCCCACCCTGCCTCCTGTAAGGACTCCATCCCTCACTCCCAATTCCTCCGCCTACGCTGCATCTGCTCCCAGGATGAGGCGTTCCGCACCAGGGCATCTGAAATGTCCTCATTCTTCAGGGAACGGGGGTTCCCCTCTCCCACCATAGATGAGGCTCGCACCAGGGTCTCTTCCATACCCCGCAACACTGCTCTCTCTCCCCATCCCCGCACTCGCAACAAGGGCAGAATTCCCCTAGTCCTCACCTTTCACCCCACCAGCCGTCACATACAACAAATAATCCTACGTCATTTTCGCCACCTCCAACGTGACCCCACCACTCGCCACATCTTCCCATCTCCCCCAATGTCTGCCTTCCGCAAAGACCGCTCCCTCCGCAACTCTCTTGTCAATTCTTCCCTTCCCTCACGTACCACCCCCTCCCCGGGCACTTTCCGTTGCAACCGCAAGAAATGCAACACCTGTCCCTTTATCTCCCCCCTCGACTCCAATCAAGGACCCAAGCAGTCGTTCCAGGTGCGACAGAGGTTCACCTGTATCTCCTCCAACCTCATCTACTGCATTTGCTGCTCTAGATGTCAGCTGATCTACATCGTTGAGACTAAGCGGAGGTTGGACGATCGTTTCGCCGAACACTTCCGCTCGGTCCGCAAGAACCTACCTGACCTCCCGGTGGCTCAGCACTTCAACTCCCCCTCCCATTCCCAATCCGACCTCTCTGTCCTGGGTCTCCTCCATTGCCAGAGTGAGCAACACCGGAAATTGGAGGAACAGCACCTCATAATCCGCTTGGGGAGCCTGCATCCGGTGGGCATGAACATTGATTTTTCCCAATTTTGTCAGCCCTTGTTCTCTCCTCCCCTTCCTTAGCCCTCGAGCTGTCTCCTCCCATCCCCCCGCCCTCGGGCTCCTCCTCCTTTTTCCTTCCTTCTCCCCGCCCACCCTATCAGTCTGAAGAAGGGTTTCGGCTTGAAACGTTACCTATTTCCTTCGCTCCATAGATGCTGCTGCACCCGCTGAGTTTCTCCAGCATTTTTGTGTACCATGTGCTAGTAATGTCCTGTTTGCCAGCTTGTTGACCCTCTGTGTTCCCCTCCTGTAGGGTTTAGGAGCTGCTGGTGTGGACGGAGAGACGAGGACGTGAACGGACATTGAGGGCGGCCAGGGTGCCCCCCCATCTGCTCGGTGTGCGGACTGAGCTTCGAGGGGCTGAGCTTCGATGGAGGACCACATGACGGGGCGCAACAAGGAGAAGCGTTATGAGTGTGACGTGTGTGGCAAGGCCTGGCAGAATCCGAGCGAGCTGGAGATCCACCTGCGGGTGCACACGGGAGAACGCCCCTTCGACTGCTCGGTGTGCGGCAAGTGCTTTACCCGCTCCAGCAGCCTGCTGCGGCACAACCGCGTGCACTCCGGCGAGAGGCCCTTCATCTGCTCCGACTGCGGCAAGAGCTTCAAGACAGCGAATTACCTGAAGACCCACCGGCAGGTGCACACGGGCGAGAAGCCCTATTGCTGCTCCACGTGCGACAAGAGCTTTGCCCAGTTGTCAGGGCTGCGGGAGCACCGGCGGGTGCACAGCAGTGAGCGGCCCTTCACCTGCTCCGATTGCGGCAAAGGCTTCAAGTCGTCACCGGACCTGCAGGTGCACCGGCGCGTGCACACCGGGGAGCGGCCCTACATCTGCAGCGACTGCGGCAAGGACTTCACCCACTCCAGCAACCTGCTGAAGCACCAGCGCACCCACACCGGCGAGCGCCCCTACACCTGCACACAGTGCAGCAAGGGCTTCACCCAGTCCAGTCACCTGCTGGTGCACCAGCGCACCCACACTGGCGAGCGCCCCTTTATGTGCACCCAGTGCGGAAAGGGCTTCACCCGCTCCATCGGGCTGCTGTCCCACCAGCGCACCCACACCGGCGAGCGTCCCTTCACCTGCGTCCAGTGTGGCAAGGGCTTCATCCGCTCCGACAGCCTGCTGGAGCACCAGCGCACCCACACCGGCGAGCGCCCCTACACCTGTGCCCAGTGCGGCAAGGGCTTCACCCAGTCCGGCACCCTGCTGATACACCAGCGCACCCACACTGGCGAGCGTCCATACACCTGCGCCCAGTGCGGCAAGGGCTTCGCCCACTCCGGCAACCTGCTGAAGCACCAGCGCACCCACACTGGCGAGCGTCCCTACTCCTGCGCCCAGAGCGGCAAGGGCTTCACCCAGTCTAGTCACCTGCTGGTGCACCAGCGAACCCACACCAGCGAACGCCCCTATACCTGCGCCCAGTGCGGCAAGGGCTTCACCTGCTCCTCAAAGCTGGTGTCCCACCAGCGGGTGCACGCCGGCGACCGTCCCGTCCCCAGCCCCTTGTGTGGAGAGCGCTTTGCCAAGGCCTCCCACGCCCTGTCTCACCAGCATGTGCACATCAGTGGCCAGCCCTACGACTGCCCGTACTGCGGTGAGCAGTTTGACAGCTCGCGGGGGTTGCGGCAGCACCAGCGGACCCACGCCGGCGAGCAGCTGCTCCCACTGTGACGAGATCATTGGGGCTGCGGCAGCACCAGCGGATACACATCGGAGAGAGACCCTTTGTGTGCACTGAGTGTGGCAAGGGATTCACCCGCATGTCCAGCCTGTGGCAGCATCGGCGCACCCACACCGGCCAGCACCCCTTCACCTGCCCGCTCTGTGGCAAGGCCTTTGCCCGCTCCTCCAGCCTGCTGGCACACCGCCACATGGATAGATAGGCGCTGTTTATGCAGACACAAAATGGTGGAAGGAATGGGTAACGCTTCGGGTTGTTTCTTCAGTCACCCATTTCCATCTCTCCAGAGATGCTGCCTATCCCGCTGAGTTACTACAGCACTTTATGCCCTTTTTTGTAAACAAGCATCTGCAGTTCCTTGTTTTTAAACTATTCTGGTTAACCATCTCTGCACCTTCCCCAAAGCCTCCACATCAGTCCTGTAATGGAGTGACCAGAACTGTATGCAATCCTCCAAATGCTACCTGACCAACGTCCCTTAAAGCTGTACATATACATTCCTCTCTCCTTATCTCACACCCTATTAGATTCTTATTTTCTCTCGCCTCTGTCACTTACTTCACTCATCTACCAATCGCCCCCTCATCTGTTAACATCGTGTCAGTGTGAAGCAGTGTCCTGTCCCGGAATGTCATCTACCCTTGTTCTCCAGAGATGCTGCCTGACCCGCTGAGTTACACCAGCACTCTGTGAAACGTCACCTATCCTTGTTCTCCAGAGATGCTGCCTGTCTCACTGAGTTACTGCAGCACTTTGTGTTAGAGTCATAGAGTGATACAGTGTGGAAACCGGCCCTTTGGCCCAACTTGCCCACACCGACCAACATGTCCCAGCTACACTAGTCCCACCTGCCTGTGTTTGGTCCATATCCTTCCAATCTTGTCCTATCTTGTGTTCCATACAAGATTCCAGCATCTGCAGTATCTTGTGTCTCCCTCACCTATATCCACCTATCACTTCTGAAGAAGGGTCTCAAACTGAAACATCACCCATTCCTTTTCTCGAGAGATGCTGCCTGTCCAGCTGAGTTACTCCAGAATTTTGTGTCCACCTATCACTTGCCAGGCTTTGTCCAGCTCCCATCTCCCTTTTCCAGCTTCCTCCCCCCACCCTCTCCACTCAGTCTGAAGAAGGGTCCTGACTCAAAACGTCATCTGTCCATTCCCTGTGAAGCGGTGGAGGAACTCAGTGGGTCAGGCCGTGTCTGTAGAGGGAAGGGAATCTAAGGCGACCACTCCCACCTCTCCTTTCCAACTTTCTCCACTGCCCCACACCAAGCAGTCTGAAGAAGGGTCCTGACCTAGAATGTTGCCTGTCCATGCTCTCCAGACGTGCAAGTTACTCCAGGAGATTGTGTCTCTCTTTCTAAACCAGCATTTACGTATGTGAAGAGGAAACAAATGATTAAGACCAAAGTTGGACTCTTGAAAACTGAGAAAGGTGAATTTATTATGGGGAACAAGGAAATGCCAGATGAGTTGAACAGGTACTTTGGATCCGTCTGCACTAAAGAGGCCACAAACAATCCTCCTGATGTACTTGAGGCAAGAGGATCTAGGGTGACGGAGGAACGGAAGGAAATCCACATTAAGCAGAAAATGGTGTTGGGTAGACTGATGGGACTGAAAGCTGATAAATCCCCAGAGCCTGATGGTCTGCATCCCAGGGTACTTAAGGAAGTGGCTCTAGAAATCTTGGACGCATTGGTGATCATTTTCCAATGTTCTATAGATTCAGGATCAGTTCCTGTGGATTGGAGGGTAGCTAATGTTATTGCACTTTTTAAGAAAGGCGGGAGAGAGAAAACAGAATTATAGATGTTAGCCCAGGGGTGGGGACCCTTTTCATGTTGGAATGCCGCACTAAATTAGCTGTAATCTAATAAGGCCGCATCCATAAAACTTCAATTAGATATAGTTCAAAATGTACTGTATTTTGTAAAAATCTAACTAATATGTACTAACTTCAAGAAAATGAAAAAGCTTTGTTAATTCTAAAGTTAACTAACCTTTTGATGACTTTGTTGTGACTGTTTTTTGTGGGAAAGCATTTGAATATTTGGTTGCAACATGGAGGTACGCTGTTTCAGCTGATCTTCTAGATGGGTATCCGTCATTTGTGACCTTAAGGGCGTCTTGATTTGGGTTAGATAGAAGAACAGATTCGCAGCAATAAGTGGTTGAAAAGCAAGAAAGCATTGTTCGTGCATGTTGCCGAAGACGTGGATATTCTATTGCATTTTTCTATATTTCAATCGGATCTTTCAGCGTCAAATAAGGACTTTAAAATGTCATTTTCTGAGAGCTCAATCAATTCCATCTGCAGCCTTGGAGACCATATATAACCATATAACCATATAACAATTACAGCACGGAAACAGGCCATCTCAACCATTCTAGTCCGTGCCGAACACGTATTCTCCCCTAGTCCCATATACCTGCGCTCAGACCATAACCCTCCATTCCTTTCCCGTCCATATAACTATCCAATTTATTTTTAAATGATAAAAACGAACCTGCCTCCACCACCTTCACTGGAAGCTCATTCCACACAGCCACCACTCTCTGAGTAAAGAAGTTCCCCCTCATGTTACCCCTAAACTTCAGTCCCTTAATTCTCAAGTCATGTCCCCTTGTTTGAATCTTCCCTACTCTCAGTGGGAAAAGCTTATCCACGTCAACTCTGTCTATCCCTCTCATCATTTTAAAGACCTCTATCAAGTCCCCCCTTAACCTGCTGCGCTCCAAAGAATAAAGCCCTAACTTGTTCAACCTCTCTCTGTAACTTAGTTGCTGAAACCCAGGCAACATTCTAGTAAATCTCCTCTGTACTCTCTCTATTTTGTTGACATCCTTCCTATAATTAGGCGACCAAAATTGTACACCATACTCCAGAATTGGCCTCACCAATGCCTTGTACAATTTTAACATTACATCCCAACTTCTATACTCAATGCTCTGATTTATAAAGGCCAGCACACCAAAAGCTTTCTTTACCACCCTTTCTTTACCATCCCTCTGTTCACCTGCATTCTTCAATTCCCTACCATTTACCATGTACGTCCTATTTTGATTTGTCCTGCCAAGATGTAGCACCTCACACTTATCAGCATTAAACTCCATCTGCCATCTTTCAGCCCACTCTTCCAACTGGCATAAATCTCTCTGTAGACGTTGAAAATCTACTTCATTATCCACAACCCCACCTATCTTAGTATCATCTGCATACTTACTAATCCAATTTACCACACCATCATCCAGATCATTGATGTACATGACAAACAACAGTGGACCCAACACAGATCCCTGTGGCACCCCACTAGTCATTGGCCTCCAACCTGACAAACAACCATCCACCATTACTCTCTGGCATCTCCCATTCAGCCACTGTTGAATCCATCTTGCTACTCCACCATTAATACCCAACCATTGAACCTTCTTAACCAACCTTCCATGAGGAACCTTGTCAAAGGCCTTACTGAAGTCCATATAGACAACATCCACTGCTTTACCCTCATCAATTTCCCGAGTAACCTCTTCAAAAAATTCAAGAAGATTAGTCAAACATGACCTTCCAGGCACAAATCCATGTTGACTGTTCCTAATCAGACCCTGTTTATCCAGATGCTTATATATATTATCTCTAAGTATCCTTTCCATTAATTTGCCCACCACTGACGTCAAACTAACAGGTCTATAATTGCTAGGTTTACTCTTAGACCCCTTTTTAAACAATGGAACAACATGCGCAGTACGCCAATCCTCCGGTACTATTCCCGTTTCTAATGACATTTGAAATATTTCTGTCATAGCCCCTGCTATTTCTACACTAACTTCCCTCAATGTCCTAGGGAATATCCTGTCCGGACCTGGAGACTTATCCACTTTTATATTTCTCAAAAGTGTCAGTACTTCCTCTTCTTTGAATCTCATAGAGACAACAACTAGGTGAGGTTGAAATGCTCATTTGAATGCTATAAGATGCTAATTTTGTTGAATCTTCTTTTACGCTTTGGTATTTTAAATACGTTCATTTAAAGATTAAAATAAAAATAATAAAAGACGAACAAAAACATATTAATAAAAATAAAAGGATTTGTTCTACAAAATTTTGATTAATTCAAAAGGTCGCACTTAGTGGCCTAAAAGGCCGCAGGTTTTCCACCACTGCGTTAGCCTGACATCGGTGGTGGGGAAGATGCTGGAGTCAATTATTT
This sequence comes from Amblyraja radiata, assembly GCF_010909765.2. NCBI lineage: Eukaryota > Metazoa > Chordata > Chondrichthyes > Rajiformes > Rajidae > Amblyraja > Amblyraja radiata. Next base: position 36,594 of record NW_022630545.1, on the reverse strand, counting down.
ACAAAGGGGAAATCATGCTTGACTAATCTTCTGGAATTTCTTGAGGATGTAACTAGGAAAATAGGTAAGGGAGAGCCAGTGGATGTAGTGTACCTGGACTTTCAGAAAGCATTTGATAAGGTCCCACATAGGAGATTAGTGGGCAAAATGAGCACACATGGTATTGGGGGTAGAGTGCTGATGGATAGAAAATTAGTTGGCAGACAGGAAACAAAGAGTAGGGATTAACGGGTCCCTTTCAGAATGGCAGGCAGTGACTGATGGGGTACCGCAAGGCTCGGTGCTGGGACCGCAGCTATTTACAATATACATCAATGATTAAGATGAGGGGATTCAAAGTAACATTAGCAAATTTGCAGATGACACAAAGCTGGGTGGCAGTGTGAACTGTGAGGAGGATGCTATGGGATTGCAGGGTGACTTGGACAGGTTGGGTGAGTGGGCAGATGCATGGCAGATGCAGTTTAATGTGGATAAATGTGAGATCCACTTTGGTAACAGAAACAGGAAGGCAGATTATTATCTAAATGGCGTCAAGTTAGGAAAAGCGGAAGTACAACTGTATCTGGGAGTCCTTGTTCATCAGTGACTAAAAGTAAGCATGCAGGTACAGCAGGCAGTGAAGAAAGCGAATGGCATGTTGGTCTTCATAACAAGAGGAGTTAAGTATAGGAGCAAAGAAGTCCTGCAGTTGTACAGGACCCTGGTGAGACCACACCTGGAGTATTGTGTGCAGTTTTGGTCTCCAAAAGTTCACCAGGTTAATTCCCGGGATGGCCGGACTGTCATATGCTGAGAAAATGGAGCGGCTGGGCTTGTATACTCTGGGGTTTAGAAGGATGAAACATTTGGAAACATATAGGATTATTAAGGGTTTGGACACGCTAGAGGCAGGAAGCATGTTCCCGATGTTGGGGGAGCCCAGAACCAGGGGCCACAGATTAAGAATAAGGGGTAAGACATTTAGAACGGAGATGAGGAAACACTTTTCAACACAGTGAGTTGTGAGTCTGTGGAATTCTCTGCCTCAGAGGGCGGTGGAGGCAGGTTCTCTGAATACTTTCTAGCGAGAAAGTAGGGGTCTTAAAGATAGCAGTCAGGGGGTATGGTGAGAAGGCAGGAACAGGGTACTGATTGTGGATGATCAGCCATGATCACATTGAATATTGGTGCTGGTTTGAAGGGCCGAATGGCCTACTCCTGCACCTATTGGCTATTGTCTAATGTCTATTGTATCAGGACTAGGCGTTCATTTCACCCTACACTTGTGCTCGGTCCTCCAAGGCCCGCTGGATCTCCCGGTTGCCAACCATTTTAACTCCCCTTCCCACTCCCACACTGATCTTTCTGTCCTGGGCCTCCTCCATTGCCAGAATGAGGTGACACGCAAACTGGAGGAACAGCACCTCATAGCTGACAGCCCAATGACATGAACATTGAATTCTCCAAATTAAGGAAACTCCCCCCTCCTAATCAAGTCCTGGAGTCTGTCCTGACCCCATCTCTTTTTTCCAGCTTTCTCCCCGACTCCACCAGTCCAAAGAAGGGTCCAGACCTGACACGTCACCTGTCCATTCCCCTCCAAAGTGCCGGTAGAACTCAGCAGGTTAGCCATCCGTGGTGAGAAACGGATGGAGAAGTGTTCCTATTACAAGCTCTCCTTGGACCTGTCGAGAAGCCGGTGTCCATTCTTGGGATGGGATACAAGGTCCGAGCTGAACAGTCATCGACAGCCCCTCCCCCGAAGGGGGTTCCCTCGTGGGCCATCTCTTTGTCATTCCTCTGTTTTCTCACTGGATGACAAGCAGAACCATCTTGGCTTAACAGTAGATGTATCTCCTTCCTTTTGACCTTTCGTTTCTGCAGGTATTTACAGCGGAATCAAAACTACTTCCCTTAGGTTCTGATCTTCTTTTTGCTTTAGTAAAGGTGGAACCTTTGACAGTTGCGATTGGTTTAGGATCTTGAATACTCCCATTGCGTAAATTTGACATGAACCGTACTTTTCTTTAGGGCAGTTTAGAGTGATCATTTTCATATTGCTGACAACATTCATTTCTTGCATGTGGTCTAAGAGGGTGGTCATTTCTTTCAAACTTCTAATAAATATCGCAAACTCCCGCAATGCTTTCGCATCTTCTGGCTGGATAGCTGTCCAAGCATAGGCCTTCTTCATGAGGATGTCTTTGGATCATGGAAATTTAAAGGCGCTTTTATGTAGTGTGTCGGCAGTGAGCGGCGACTGCAGAGGGTTCAACAGCCCCGACCACGGGTGAACAAAAGGGGAAGATGATTGAACTTTATTACCTTCCATCACAGTGAGGATGTGGATTCTACTGTGGTGGATGTTTATGTTAGATTTTATTTTATGTGGCTGTGTGTCTTGTTGCTTTTTACTCAGTATGGCTGTATGGTAACTCAAATATCACTGGACCTTAATTGGTGCATGTGACAATAAATTCCAACTTGAACTTGATCAGCTTTCGTCTATATATTCAAGTTCAAGTGAGTTTATTGTCATGTGTCCCTGTATAGGACAATGAAATTATTGCTTTGCTTAAGCACACAGAACATAGTAGGCATTTACTACAAAACAGATAAATGTGTCCATATACCATGATATAAATATATACACAAATGAATAAATAAACTGATAAAGTGCAAGTACCAGAAAGTGGTTATTAATAATCAGAGTTTTGTCAGAGCCAGGTTTAATAGCCTGATGGCTGTGGGGAAGTAGCTATTCCTGAACCTGGTTGTTGCAGTCTTCAGGCTCCTGTACCTTCTACCTGAAGGTAGCAGTTGGTGTGTGGCCAGGATGGTGTGGGTCTTTGATGATGCTGCCAGCCTTTTTGAGGCAGCGACTGCGATAAATCCCCTCAATGGAAGGAAGGTCAGAGGTGATGATGGACTGGGCAGTGTTTACTACTTTTTGTAGTCTTTTCCTAGCCATGGCGCTCAAATTGCCGAACCAAGCCACGATGCAACCGGTCAGCATGCTCTCTACTGTGCACCTGTTGAAGTTAGAGAGAGTCTTTCTTGACAAACTGACTCTCCGTAATCTTCTCAGGAAGTAGAGGCGCTGATGAGCTTTCTTGATAATTGCATTAGTGTTCTCGGACCAGGAAAGATCTTCAGAGATGTGCACGCCCAGGAATTTGAAGCTCTTGACCCTTTCAACCATCAACCCGTTGATATAAATGGGGCTGTGGGTCCCCCTCCTACTCCTTCCCAAGTCCACAATCAGTTCCTTGGTTTTGCTGGTGTTGAGGGCCAGGTTATTGCGCTGGCACCATATGGACAGTTGCTCGATCTCTCTTCTATAATCTGACTCATCCCCATCAGTGATACGCCCCACAACAGTGGTGTCATCAGCGAACTTGATGATGGAGTTTGCAATGTGATTGGCTACTCAGTCATGAGTCTAGAGTGAGTACAGCAGGGGGGGCTGAGCACGCAGCCTTGAGGTGCTCCCGTGCTGATTGTTATCGAGGCTGACACATTTCCACCAATACGAACAGACTGTGGTCTGTGGATGAGGAAGTCGAGGATCCAATAGTAGAGGGATGCGCAGAGACCCAGTTCTGCGAGTTTGGTAACCAGCTTGGAGGGGATGATTGTGTTAAATGCCGAGCTGTAATCGATGAATAACAGCCTGACATATGAGTTTTTGTTGTCCAAGTGGTCCAGTGGAGGGCCAGCGAGATTGCATCCACTGTTCTGTTGTGGTGATATGCGAACTGCAGTGGGTCCAGGTTTTTGTCGAGGTAGGAGTTGATTTGCTCCATGATCAACCTCTCAAAGCACTTCATCACCACTGGCGTTAGTGCCACTGGTCGATAGTCATTGAGGCACGTCACCTTACTCTTCTTGGGCACTGGTATAATTGATGCCCTTTTAAAGCAGGTGGGGACCTCAGAGCTCAGAAGTGAGAGGGTGAAAATGTCCGTAAAAACTCCAGCCAGTTGGTCCGCACAGGTTTTTAGAACACGACCGGGTATACCATCTGGACCAGGTGCTTTTCGGGGGTTCACCCCTCTGAAGGATTTCCTGACGTCGGCCTCTGTGACTGAGACTGAAATGCCATCACAGCAAATGGGGGATCGGGAAGGCACATCAGTATTCTCCCTATCAAAGCGCGTGTAAAACGCATTGAGCTCGTCAGGGAGTGATGTTTCACCGACATTCGAGCTGCCTCCTGGTTTCGCCTTGTAGGAGGTGATTGCCTTCAGGCCCCGCCACAGCTGCCGAACATCTGTCTCATCCTCCAGTTTGGAGCAGAAGTCACTTTTGGCCTTTTTGATGGCCTTACCAAGGTCGTATCTGGACTTCATGTAGGACACTGTATTATCGGAAGTGAATGCCCTGTGTCTGGACTTCAGAAGAGTGCGGATCTCAAAGTTCATCCAATGTTTCTGATTGGGAAACACTCGGAAGGTTTTAGTAGGGATGTAGTCCTCCACACATTTCTTTGCTATGTCTGTAACGACTGTGGCGTATTCGTTCAAGTCCATTGCCGAGTCCTTGAACATTGCCCAGTCTACAGACTCCAAACAGTCCTGGCGTTGTTCTTCTGCACCCCCCCCCCCCCCCCCCCCCCGACCATCTCTGTACTGTCCTCGCCTCTGGGGGTGTGCTCTTTAATTGCTGCCTGTAGGCAGGAAGAAGCAGCACCGCGGTATGGTCGAATTTACCGAAGTGAGGGCGAGGGATAGAACGATAGGCATTCTTGATGGTGGTGTAGCAGTGGTCGAGGGTGTTAGGTCCTCTGGTGCAGCAGGAGACATGTTGGTGGAAGTTATGGAGTGATTTCTTTAGGTTTGCCTTATTGAAGTCCCCAGCAATGGTGGTAAATGCCTCGGGGGTAAGACGTCTGGTGTTTGTTGACCACGGCGTGCAGCTCCTCCAGTGCCAGACGGACTTCTGCCTGGGGTGGGATGTAGACCGCGGTCAGGATAATGGAGGTGAATTCCCTTGGGAGGTAGAAGGGACGGCACTTCACCGCCAGATGTTCGAGGTGTGGAGAGCAGGAGTTGGACAGGACTGCCACGTCTGAGCACCACGCAGAGTTGACCATGAGGCAGACGCCCCCTCCTCTCCTTTTCCCGGATGCCAGGGTACGGTCCATGCGGTGGATGGAGAACCCTTCAGGCTGGACCGCTGAGTCTGGGGAGCTGGGGGTGAGCCATGTCTCTGTGAAACAGAACCAGAGCATTCCCTCAGCTACCTTTGATAAAGCAGCCTTGCCCTTCAGTCCTCCACTTTGTTTTCAAGGGACTACGTTGGCCAGTAGGATAGTAGGGAGAGGGGGCCGAAGTCCCCTGCGCTTCATTCTGACCTGAAGTCCTGCCTGTCGGCCACGTTTCCGGACACAATGGAGGCTTCCCCTTTGTTTCCAGGTACTGTGTTTGCTGTACCTGCTGTTTCTGCGGACCTGCGCTGGAACGGGGATTCCCTCACAGACGGCAGCTCCAGCTTCATAACGAACGGGGGTTCCCTCAAAGTCGGCAGCTGCAGCTCCGTTGTTCCTGGAAGATCCAGCCCGTCGGCACTGGGGATCATCCCGGGGTGTCCAGGAACCGTACCAGGGTTCCTCAGTCGGGTCGGGTGATTTCCAGCCAGCGTGGGAAAATTTAAAGTCCGGGGCTCCCGCAGTTGCGGGAGTTCGCGAAATTGCGAGAGCCTTGAGGTGCTCTAGCAGCTTGTCTGAAACGGCGCCGATTTCTGCAGTTTTTCTGATCCAGGTAAGTTGTTGGAAGTTGTAGTTGAGCCTTTTATGTTCCGCAGATCCGCACAAGTTGCCGCAGGCAGGCGCCAATTTGCTCCATAAAACAAGGATAATGCTGACTGATCGCGTACCCAGGGCCCCGCACATCCAAGGCCGGCCCTGCGGGCACCATTGTGACGGCTTGATTTCGAAGACAGGACGGACATTCCCTGAGGGATTCGGGTGGTTGGAAGAGATTTCGTCTGTGTTTTTCCCCTCGGTTGTTGTCCGGGGAGGAAGGCGGCGGCACTCGGCCCGTCGGGGCTAGGATGCGCGGGAGGAAGGCTGAGCTTGGATTGAGGCTTGGAAGGCGGAGCTCGTCTCCCCTGCCCCGACCCCCATCCGGTCCACCACGGAGGGGGAAGCGAGCAAACTCCACACGGTCAGCGTCGGTGGTCGCCCTGTCCGGAGATAGGCCCTTCGGCCCCTCTTGTCCGTGCTACCCCGGGGTTTCAGCAACACAATCTTGCACTGTTCTGCACTGGATATTGCATTTATGACAGCGTTTGTCATCATTGTATGTACACTGTTTGCTCTGGCGGCTGCGTGTGAACGGGAGATTTCATCGCCTCTTGATCGATGTGCAGAACAACAAACTAATGAAGCATCTGGGACACAGCTCTCCTGGGTTGCTGCAGGCTGAAGCATCAAACTACTACCCTGTTGAGCCCCGTCAGTCCCACAGCACAGAAACACACAGCCATGCCTATCGAAGCTAGTCCCACATGCCCGCGTCTGGCTCCTCACCCTCTCTGCCTTTCCCACCCATGCCTTTAGAAAGGAGATGAGGAGGAATTTATTTAGTGGTTAATGTCAATCAATCAGTTTTATTCGTCACATTGCACGTAAAGTGCAAGTGAAATGAATTTGTCAGCAGCGGTACAATAATGAAGAACACACAACCACAATAAAAATGTTACACAAACATCCATCACGTGTTGGGGGAGGGGGGGGGGGTGGGCATCATACACATTAACCACCCCACACACTGGGAGGCGGGAGAGAGAGAGAGAGGGGGGGGGGGG
>NW_022630545.1:0-29302 GCF_010909765.2 Amblyraja radiata | reverse complement strand
ACGGGTCGCCGGGCGGTAAGCTCCGGAGCGTTGTGGCCGTCGATCCCAACATCGCGGAGCTGGGGCTGCGGGCGTCCGGCCGCGGGCGGCGCAGGATTTGGAGCGCCGCAGATCCAGGGATCGAGTTCGCCGGGGTCGGAGCTCCAACCGGCACGGCCGGAGGACTACGAGTGCCCCGCTCCAGACTTTTCCAAGCCGCTGAGGAATGTTTCACCCGACGCCGAAGTTCCATCTTCACGGCAAGAGGGCCCTGAAAATCATCGGACTGGCTGCACGGCCACAAATGGGCCCCATCCTCGGGTGTTTCACAGAGGAAGAGGACTTAACTTTCTGGTGCCTTTCCCCACATGGAAAGTTTTGATTCTGCTGTGGGGGGACGTTTGTGTTGAACTCTATAATGTGTTGTGTCCATTTTATTCTTTTTTTTTTTTTTTACCTTTTTTCTATGGTTTGTAATGGAACATATTATTTAATTTATGTAAAGCACTTTGGTGTCAATGCAAGTTGACTTAAAACGTGCTATATAAATAAAACTTACTTACTTACTTACTAGGAGGGGGAGAGAGAGAGAGAGAGGAGGGGAGAGAGAGAGAGAGAGGAGGGGGAGAGAGAGGAGAGGGGGACAGGGAGAGAGAGAGAGGTGGTCGGAGCAGTGGTGTCGGGGATGAGCGGGAGTGTCGCGTGTGGAAGATAGTTTGGAGGAGGCGGGGGGAGGTGAGGGGGGGGCCCCACCGCAGCGGCGTCTGGTGTTGTAGTTACAGCCGCTCTGGCCCGGTGACGGGAGGACGGTCTCCTGGTGGCCAGGCTGGCCGTTGGCGAGGCTCCGATAGCGCGGATGGAGACGCTGTACCCGGGCGGGCGGACAGACGGATGGACAGGCTTCACTTACCTGGCGGAGACACAAGGCCCAGATCAATCGGTGAAACACAAATAACAGTCTGATCCCGCCCGGACCCACTGCGCACGCGCGGATAGACGGTGCCATTTTGCGTCGCTCGCTTCCCCAACTGCGCAGGCGCGGGTGGGCGCATTTGTTTCTCCCCCTAGTGGCCGGAGCCGGAATTTCGGGCGATTTCCCACAAAGTGGAAACGCTGATTGTGCTCCGATTAAAAAAAAAAAAAATTCTGGGGATTTTTTCTTACTCTGGGGGGGAAAAGGGGGGTGCGGTCACACCCAGCGCACCCCCACTTTGGACGGCCGTGCATTACCTTTATTCCCTTGGAAACCTTGCTATTGTTTTGATGTAATGAGGAGGCAGCCATGATCCCAGAGTAACTCGCTGCCCAGTGACCAGGAAACAAAGCGCATGATTGAGGTTGGACGATTGACCTGGACGATGACACGTTGGCCTGGCTCGCCTCAACGGAGCTGCAGGTCTAAAATACACACGACAGAAGAAGAAGAGGTTGGACGCTCATTGACCAATGTCAAACGTGCTTTGATTGGACAATTACTTCTCAGAAAATTGGCTGTTTTTCTCATATTTTAAAAATATGTGTAGGTTTTGTTCTTGACAAGTTCCAGGTATGATTTATGTAATATTTTTACTCAATGTTAAAAATTCAGGTAGTTCGTTGATTTGGGTCACAAACCTAAACGAAAAAGCTCCTCAGATCACAGCCTATTTGAGGAAATGAGAGATACTTGACGGTGACGAGGGGGATTTTGTGGAAATCATTGATGATCTCTAAGCCCAATCTTGCTCCAAGTTCTCTGGGACCTTCCACACCTGGCACTGGAGAAGCTGTTTAGGAACAACGATGGGATTTCTTCTGGCCCCGGATCCCTTCCAGATGGTGTGAAGGGGAAGGTTTGAAACATCTGCTGACTGATGTGGTCGCCAGCTGTTTGCGAGGAACTGTCCCACTGAAGACTTGCAAGAAAATGCCACTGGGGCACATGATGACTCAGAGCCCGACGTGTTTGACAAATTTCTCAAGCGTCGTGGATTCTCCCGTGCAGTCCCAAGAGGTATTGGACGTATACTTGTCCCATTACACCTGTATACCTGTCCCATTGCACCCGTATACCTGTCCCATTACACCTGTATACCTGTCCCATTACACCTGTATACCTGTCCCATTACACCTGTATACCTGTCCCATTACACCTGTATACCTGTCCCATTACACCCGTATACTTGTCCCATTACACCTGTACACCTGTCCCATTGCACCTGTATACCTGTCCCATTACACCTGTATACCTGTCCCATTACACCTGTATACCTGTCCCATTACACCTGTATACCTGTCCCATTACACCTGTATACCTGTCCCATTACACCTGTATACCTGTCCCATTACACCTGTATGCCTGTCCCATTGCACCTGTATACCTGTCCCATTGCACCCGTATACCTGTCCCATTACACCTGTATACCTGCCCCATTGCACCCGTATACCTGTCCCATTACACCTGTATACCTGTCCCATTACACCTGTATACCTGTCCCATTGCACCTGTATACCTGTCCCATTGCACCTGTATACCTGTCCCATTACACCCGTATACCTGTCCCATTACACCTGTATACCTGTCCCATTGCACCTGTATACCTGTCCCATTACACCTGTTTACCTGTCCCATTACACCTGTATACTTGTCTCATTACACCCGTATACCTGTCCGTTTCCTCAAGCACCCATTTCCTGATCACTCCAGAGGCACAGCGCACAAAACCCAGAGACAGACCCCCCCCCCCCAATATCTATCCCCCTCATTGTCCCCACCCTGACCAACAGCCCCAGGTACAGGCAGAAACTCACTACTAAATAGAGACACAAGTACATCGCAGTGGTCCCTGTTAAACTCCTTCAAGTAGGCCCAGACCACAAATTTAGTGAATAAATCCTAATGAGGGGAAGCGGTAATGTAATCTTTAAACTAAAGTGGCCCCAAGCTGAGAGAGGCTGAGCCCAATTAGAGAAAACAATTGTTAATCTTTCCCAAACATTCATCCACATTGAAGCCCAAGAGAAGGTTCTAAACAGGGGCCTTACCTTTGTACCAACTCCATATCCATAGTCACATAGACCAAGTTATATACAAAACAAACCAATGTCATGTTAGTGATTTGAAGTCTGCAGACATCCTCCTTCACACTGGACACCTAGAGAGGAAGAGATTCCAATTGAAATCAAAAGTCATGAGAAACAGGATTAGCGATTAAAAGGATTGTAGTGAATCCTACAGGGTAGCAGAATACATTGACTACTGTAATTCACTGGCACAGCAACATGCCAGCCTTGTTGAAGGGCAGCACAGTGGCACAGCGGGAGAGTTGTTGTCTTACAGCGCCAGAGACACTGGTTCTGTACGGAGTTTGCACATTCTCCCAGTGACCAAGTGGGTTTTATCAGAGATTTTCACTTTCCTCCCACAAAGATGTGCAGGTTTGTAAGTTAATTGACTTGGTATAAATGTAACATTGTTCCTAGTGTGTGTAGGATAGTGTTAATGTGCGGGGATCGCTGGTCGGTGCGGACTCGGTGGGCCAAAGGGCCTGTTTCCGCGCTGTGTCCCTAAACATAGCAGCGCATTTGGAAAGTGGTGAAATCATTGGACAAAGTCGGCATGGATTTATGAAAGGTAAATCATGTCTGACGATTCTTATAGAATTTTTCGAGGATGTAACTAGTAGAGTGGATAGGGGAGAACCAGTGGATGTGTTATAACTGGACTTTCAGAAGGCTTTCGACAAGGTCCCACATGAGAGATGCAAACAAAGCACACGGTATTGGGGGTTCAGTATTGATGTGGATAGAGAACTGGCTGGCAGACAGGTAGCAAAGAGTAGGAGTAAACGGGTCCTTTTCAGAATGGCAGGCAGTGACTAGTGGGGTACCGCAAGGCTCAGTGCTGGGACCCCAGCTATTTACAATATGAGGAATTGAATGCAACATCTCCAAGTTTGCGGATGACACGAAGCTGGGGGGCAGTGTTAGCTGTGAGGAGGATGCTAGGAGGCTGCAAGGTGACTTGGATAGGCTGGATGGGTGGACAAATGCATGGCAGATGCAGTATAATGTGGATAAATGTGAGGTTATCCACTTTGGTGGCAAAAACAGGAAAGTTGACTTATCTGAATGGTGGCCGATTAGGAAAAGGGGAGATGCAACGAGATCTGGGTGTCATGGTACACCAGTCATTAAAAGTAGGCATGCACGTGCAGCAGGCAGTGAAGAAAGCGAATGGTATGTTAGCATTCATAGCAAAAGGATTTCAGTATAGGAGCATTCTACTGCAGTTGTACAGGGTCTTGGTGAGACCACACCTGGAGTTTTGCTCTCCTAATTGTATTGTATTGTATTGTATTGTATTGTATTGTATTGTATTGTATTGTATTTTATTGACCACACAGCCAGGCTGGTGGAATTTGTTATCAGTACAGCTCGGTACAGGTTCCAACATTTCATCAAACATTAAACATATAACATAGATATACATACAGACAGACACATTACATAATACATAAGGGCCATGCTTATTCTTATTCCTCACCGTACAGAGTTTAAAAAGTTAATTGCAGTGGGAATGAAACTGTTTTTGAAGCGGTTTGTTTTGGAGGCAATTGACCTGTAACGCCTCCCAGAGGGCAGTAGCTGAAAGGCATAGTGTGCAGGGTGAGTGGGATCAGAAATGATCTTGCGGGCTCTGTGTAGTGTCCGTTTGTGGTAAAGTGATCCAAGGGATGGTAGGGGTAAGCCAATAATTTTGGATGCTCTGTTTATGATGCGCTGTAATTTCTTCCGGGAGAGTGAGTCGAGACTGCCGAACCAGACTGTGATGGATGAAGTGAGGATGCTTTCGATGATGGCTGTATAGAAGCGGAGCATGAGATGAGACCTTACTCTGAACTTCCTGAGCTGTCGGAGATGGAAAAGCCTTTGCTGGGCTTTTCCATAGATGTGGTCTGCGTTTGTCCTCCATTTGAGGTTGTTGCTGATGTGGGTTCCAAGGAGTTTGAAAGTGTCAGTGATGAAGATGGATTCACCTTTAATGAGCACAGGAGTTTTGGGGGATGGCTGGTGTCTTGGGTCGATGATGAGTTCTTTTGTTTTTGATGAGTTGAGTAAGAGATCATGGTCTGTGCACCAGGTCACTGCTTGGTTGACCTGTGCATGGTATTCAGTTTCTTGGTTGTTGGTGATGAATCCTATGATGGTTGAGTCGTCCGCGTACTTGTACAGGTTGACGGAGCTGTGGTGGGATGTGAGCTGGTTTGTGTAAAGGGAGAATAGCCAGGGTGAGAGAACACAGCCTTGGGGTGTGCCTGTACTGAGGAACAGAGGGGAGGATGTATTATTGTTGATCCTCACCCTCTTTTGCCTGTTCCAGAGAAAGCTGTGAATCCAGTGACAGATGCATGGGTCAATGTTCATGTCCAGTAATTTATTGAACAGTATGGCCGGGTTTATTGTATTGAATGCCGAGCTGAAATCCATGAACAGGATGCGGGCATATGTGTTTGCGGACTCCAGGTGGTTCAGAATGTGATGAGTTGCTAAGTTGACGGTGTCCTCAACTGACCTGTTGGCTCTGTATGCAAATTGGTATGGGTCCATGAGTGGGGTGGTGACAGTTTTCAGGTGATTGAGTATGATGCGCTCAAATGATTTCATGACTGCCGATGTCAAGGCAATGGGTCTGTAGTCATTGAGGCTGGAGATGGTCTTGGTCTTGGGAACCGGGATGATAATGGATTCTTTGAAGCAATTGGGTACTGAGCTTTGACAGAGGGAGGTGTTGAAGATGTTGGTAAAAACCCCAGCCAGTTCCGCAGCGCAGTGGTGGAGAACGGAGGGGCTGATGTTATCTGGGCCGGGGACTTTATTCCTCTTAAGTCCCCTGAAGGTGCTCCTCACTGTTTCATTATGTTCTGGCTCTTTCTGGACTATACATAATGGACGATTAAAGCACTTGCTTACTAGATCTTTATTGTCTTTGTGCAGTCATCAACCGAACTGTGTCACGAGCCCGGTGTCACCTCTAAAACAGTCCCCCGTACAACAGTACTTAAATAAACAATCCTATTGTTACATCTTTCTTTTTCTTTTTTCAAGTTAGTCTCTTTCCCTTAGGTATTCTAGTGCAACAAATTTGTACCATATGTTCTGCTAGATCGATGGGGATGATATTACAGGTGGCCCGTCAGTCTATCTGGAAGTCAACTAACTTTTCCCCTATCTTCATTCCTGCAAAGAGCTGCTGGCCCTGACTGTGGCTGTTTTTAACCTGGTTTACAGTTTCATCCTCTCTATTTGCTTCAGTTATACAGTTGACATCCTCATAAGAGTCACTGTCACTAGTCTGCTCTGTAACTGCATGCACTTTCTTAGTTTTCCTACTGCCCTCTTGTCTCGATCTGCACTGAGCTGCAAAATGATTTTCCTTTCCACACTTCTTACACTTTTTTCCAAAAGCTGGGCATTTTTTCTTATTCCTCTCGTGTGTTCTACCACAAAACTTGCACAGTATCTCATTGTCTTTTTGTCTCTCTTCTGCCTGTTTCAGTGCATGTACCTCTTCCACTGTCTGTCCTTGCAGTGTTCTGCTATTCTCCCTTGACAGCTCTGTAGCTCTACAAATGTGCAGGCATGTCTCAAGAGTCAGCTTCTCTTCCCTGAGTAATCTCTCCCTCAGTGCTGAGCTATTTGTACCACACACAAGTCGATCTCTAATCAATGAATCTCTAATGTCCCCAAAATTGCAACTACTAGCAAGTATCTTCAAGTCTGTTACATAGCTGTCCACGTTTTCATCCAATCCTTGGTTCCTCATGAAGAATCTGTACCTTTCCAAGGTCTCGTTTACCTTTGGGTTGCAGTACTCGTCAAACTGTATGATCATTGAACTCACTGTGGTCCTCGCTGAAGGGCTAGCACTCGACAAAGTTGCCCAAAGTTCTCTGCCTTTTCCCCCGATGAGATAGTTGAATAGCTTGACTTTTGTGGTCTCTTCGGCGTCTGGCATGGTAAGTGTGAACTCCTCCTTCCAACTTTTCCATGACTTCGCCAAGTTGTTGGAGTCCAAAACCAAAGTTCCAGGGGGTTTTAGCCCTTCCACCGCTGTCAGCTAGCTGTTGTTTTTTTTTTTCTCTTTGCCGGCTTCTGTAAGGCTAACGTTAGCCTGCTGCTAGCTAGCTAAACTTTCACTTTTCTAGTTAATTCTGACAATTTTCGACGGCCATCCCACCGCTGCCACCATGTTTCATTATGTTCTGGCTCTTTCTGGACTATACATAATGGACGATTAAAGCAGTCTTGCTTACTAGATCTTTATTGTCTTTGTGCAGTCATCATCCGAACTGTGTCACGAGCCCGGTGTCACCTCTAAAACAGTCCCCCGTACAACAGTACTTAAATAAACAATCCTATTGTTACACTCACCTCCTCCTCGTAGATGGTGAAAGAGGGAGGAGGGAGGGGGTCGGGGGGAGATGGTGGTGGAGCCGGTGCCTGCTCAAACCTCCCATAGAAAAAGTTGAGTGTATCAGGAAGCTGATTGTCGCTGTCAGGTGTGGGGGTAGGTCTCATTTTGTAGTTCGTCATGTTTTGGAGTCTTTTCCAGATGAAACGTATGTCACTAGTAGTGATTTGTTCTTCTAGTTTAGTGGCATAGTTGGATTTGGCTCTTCTTATAGCTGATCTCAGTTTGTATTTGGCAGCCATATATTGTTCTTTGTTTCCTGCCAGATGTGCTGAATTTTTCTCCTTTCTTAATTTTTTAATGTCCTTGTTAAACCACGGTTTATTATTATTGTAGTGTTTGACTTTTTTGAGTGGTATGCACAGGTCCACGCAGTAATTGACGTATGACGTCACTGCAACGGTGATGTCGTGGAGGTCACCTGCAGCATGGAAAACATTCCAGTCTGTGCACGTGAAACAGCCCCGGAGTTTTTCGATGGCTTCAGGGGACCAGCACCGGACAAGTTTTGTTGGTGTCTTGGAGGATTGAACTTTTTGCCTGTATTGTGGAATTAGCAGCAGCATTGCGTGGTCGGACCTGCCCAGCGGAGCCCTCGGGAATGCACGGTAAGCCTCTTTGATGGTGGTGTAGCAGTGGTCTAGCATGTTGGTCCCTCTGCTGGGGCAAGTTACCTGCTGATGGTAGCCGGGGAGCTCAGATGACAAATTGGTCTGGTTAAAGTCCCCAAGGACGATGACTGCTGTGTCCGGGTGTGAATTTTCCACTGAGGAGACGTAGTTTGCTAACTCGGCTATGGTGGTGTTAGCGTTAGCCTCAGGTGGAATGTAAACACAGATCATAATACTGATGCGAACTCCCGTGGGAGGAATGATGGTCTGCATTTGACAGTGAGGTATTCCAGGTGCGGGGAGCATACATGGGTGAGTTCTGTAGAATTTGTACACCAGCGTTCATTGATCATTATGCAAACGCCACCGCCTTTTGCCTTGTGCGATAGTTTGGATGATCTATCAGCACGATGTAATGTGAAACCTGGAAGTGTTACTGCTTGGTCAGGTACTGATTGATCCAGCCAGGTCTCTGTCAGGCAGATGGCAGAGCAGTCACTGTAGTCTTTGTTAGTTTGTATCATAAGTTGGAGTTCATCCATTTTGTGCCGGAGGGATCTGACGTTTGACAGCAGAACGGCTGGGAGCGGTGGCCGGTAAGGGCGTCTCCTGAACCTGGCAAAGGTGCCGGAGCGGTGGCCCTTTTTGGCCGGCAGCCATGATGTAGAGTGGCTTGAGATGTTTAAGCCCCGTAATTTCTCCTCCAGCAAGGATGTAGATGGGCCCGAATCGCTGAGGTTTAAAAGCTCCGAACGGGAGAACTGGATTAAGCACGACACTTTGCAAACAAATAACGCAGACACTAAAACGGCAGACAGGAACACTGCTTGTACTGCGGCAAACCTCACGGCCGCCATCTTGGGAAAGACATTCTTACCATAGAGGGAGTACAGAGAAGGTTCACCAGACCTCAAAGAAGAGGAAGTAATGACACTTTTGAGAAATATAAAAGTGGATAAGTCTCCAGGTCCGGACAGGATATTCCCTAGGACATTGAGGGAAGTTAGTGTAGAAATAGCAGGGGCTATGACAGAAATATTTCAAATGTCATTAGAAACGGGAATAGTGCCGGAGGATTGGCGTACTGCGCATGTTGTTCC
The DNA here is from genome assembly GCF_010909765.2 of Amblyraja radiata. Lineage (NCBI taxonomy): Eukaryota > Metazoa > Chordata > Chondrichthyes > Rajiformes > Rajidae > Amblyraja > Amblyraja radiata. Next base: position 20,159 of record NW_022630545.1, on the reverse strand, counting down.
ATTGTTTAAAAAGGGGTCTAAGAGTAAACCTAGCAATTATAGACCTGTTAGTTTGACTTCAGTGGTGGGCAAATTAATGGAAAGGATACTTAGAGATAATATATATAAGCATCTGGATAAACAGGGTCTGATTAGGAACAGTCAACATGGATTTGTGCCTGGAAGGTCATGTTTGACTAATCTTCTTGAATTTTTTGAAGAGGTTACTCGGGAAATTGATGAGGGTAAAGCAGTGAATGTTGTATATATGGACTTCAGTAAGGCCTTTGACAAGGTTCCTCATGGAAGGTTGGTTAAGAAGGTTCAATGGTTGGGTATTAATGGTGGAGTAGCAAGATGGATTCAACAGTGGCTGAATGGGAGATGCCAGAGAGTAATGGTGGATGGTTGTTTGTCAGGTTGGAGGCCAGTGACTAGTGGGGTGCCACAGGGATCTGTGTTGGGTCCACTGTTGTTTGTCATGTACATCAATGATCTGGATGATGGTGTGGTAAATTGGATTAGTAAGTATGCAGATGATACTAAGATAGGTGGGGTTGTGAATAATGAAGTAGATTTTCAAAGTCTACAGAGAGATTTATGCCAGTTGGAAGAGTGGGCTGAAAGATGGCAGATGGAGTTTAATGCTGATAAGTGTGAGGTGCTACATCTTGGCAGGACAAATCAAAATAGGACGTACATGGTAAATGGTAGGGAATTGAAGAATGCAGGTGAACAGAGGGATCTGGGAATAACTGTGCACAGTTCCCTGAAAGTGGAATCTCATGTAGATAGGGTGGTAAAGAAAGCTTTTGGTGTGCTGGCCTTTATAAATCAGAGCATTGAGTATAGAAGTTGGGATGTAATGTTAAAATTGTACAAGGCATTGGTGAGGCCAATCCTGGAGTATGGGGTACAATTTTGGTCGCCTAATTATAGGAAGGATGTCATCAAAATAGAGAGAGTACAGAGGAGATTTACTAGAATGTAGCCTGGGTTTCAGCAACTAAGTTACAGAGAAAGGTTGAACAAGTTAGGGCTTTATTCTTTGGAGCGCAGAAGTTAAGGGGGGACTTGATAGAGGTCTTTAAAATGATGAGAGGGATAGACAGAGTTGACGTGGATAAGCTTTTCCCACTGAGAGTAGGGAAGATTCAAACAAGGGGACATGACTTGAGAATTAAGGGACAGAAGTTTAGGGGTAACATGAGGGGGAACTTCTTTACTCAGAGAGTGGTGGCTGTGTGGAATGAGCTTCCAGTGAAGGTGGTGGAGGCAGGTTCGTTTTTATCATTTAAAAATAAATTGGATAGTTATATGGACAGGAAAGGAATGGAGGGTTATGGTCTGAGCGCAGGTATATGGGACTAGGGGAGAATACGTGTTCGGCACGGACTAGAAGGGTCGAGATGGCCTGTTTCCGTGCTGTAATTGTTATATGGTTATATGGTTATATGGACTGATTCCTGGGATGGCAGGACTTTCATATGAAGAAAGACTGGATAGACTCGGCTTGTACGCACTAGAATTTAGAAGATTGAGGGGATATCTTATAGAAACCTACAAAATTCTTAAGGGGTTGGACAGGCTAGATGCAATAAGATTATTCCCGATGTTGGGGAAGTCCAGAACAAGGGGTCACAGTTTAAGGATAAGAGGGAAGTCTTTTAGGACTGAGATGAGAAAAACATTTTCCACACAGAGTGGTGAATCTCTGGAACTCTCTGCCACAGAACGTAGTTGAGGCCAGTTCATTGGCTATATTTAAGAGGGAGTTAGATGTGGCCCTTGTGGCTAAAGGGATCGGGGGTATGGAGAGAAGGCAGGTACAGGATACTGAGTTGGATGATCAGCCATGATCATATTGAATGGCGGTGCAGGCTCGAAGGGCCGAATGGCCGACTCCTGCACCTATTTTCTATGTTTCTAAATGTGAAACTTACCATATCACATGAAGTGTTCTCCCTGACACTGCCCCTGATACCGTACCCTTTACCATGGACATCGAAATCCTGTGCACAAACAGAAACTGATAGGAGCTTACAGGCAGTTCAAATATCTGAAGAAACACACCATGACAAACCAGATACTACTTTAACCAACAAAGAAATACTTTGAATTAAATGAGACATACAAGTAAAGGAACAGTGGTGAAGTTTGGCCCAGTTTATGCAACATTTGGCAGAATGGGGAAGAGAGTCTAACCCTGGCAGACTCGTCCAGCATCAGAGGACCCAGTCTTTGGAGATCCTGGGTGGAAACTAACATTAATTGGTCGCCCCTTTAGAAAGGAGCAGAGAGGAGAGGAAATGGATTCTGGCGACACAGACACACATGCTAAACCAAATATAGATTTAGACCAATTCCAAACAAAGCTACAGTTGGGTGAATGGAAGGGGCAAGATTACTTAATTGTAATGATTTAAACACAAGTGTCATCAACATTAAACTACTTTCCCTGCAACAGCAGCCAACTAGGATTACTTTAACCAGGGGATGTAACCGGGTCCAAAACAAAGTGCTGGAGGTACTTGGCAGATCAGGCACCATCTACCCGACCACAAAGGGAATGGACAGATGCTGTCATTTCCTGTTGGGACCCTTTCATACTGATGGAGTCGGGCAGAGAAAGTGGGAAAGAGGTGGGAGCAGGACAAAGCCAGTTATGTGATTCGTGGATACAGGGGAGAGGGGGTGATGGGTTGTGACATTGGCTAGAGGTGACAAGGAGACAAAAGGTGCAACAGATGAGAAGAGTGAAACGTAAAGCTGGAGGGAGGGATACGGGTGGAAGGGGATAGAGTGAAATATGAGACTGGTTTGGGAGGTGAGCATACAGAGGGAAGGAGCAGAGTGACCAAGGTGTTGAGGGAAGTGTTCACACCAGAGTGGGGGTGCAGGGAAAGAGGGGGTTCCAATCACCAGGGTGGGGGTGCAGGGAAAGAGGGGGTTCCCATCACCAGGGTGGGGGGTGCAGGGAAAGAGGGGGTTCCCATCACCAGGGTGGGGGGTGCAGGGAAAGAGGGGGTTCCCATCACCAGGTTGGGGGGGGCAGGGAAAGAGGGGGTTCCCATCACCAGGTTGGGGGGTGCAGGGAAAGAGGGGGTTCCCATCACCAGGTTGGGGGGGTGCAGGGAAAGAGGGGGTTCCAATCACCAGGTTGGGGGGTGCAGGGAAAGAGGGGGTTTCCATCACCAGGGTGGGGGTGCAGGGAAAGAGGGGGTTCCCATCACTAGGGTGGGGGGGGGGGGTGCAGGGAAAGAGGGGGTTCCCATCACCAGAGTGGGGGGGGGAGGGTGCAGTGAAAGAGGGGGTTCCAATCACCAGGGTGGGGTGCAGGGAAAGAGGGGGTTTCCATCACCAGGGTGGGGGTGCAGGGAAAGAGAGGGTTCCCATCACCAGGGTGGGGGTGCAGGGAAATAGGGGGTTCCCATCACCAGGGTGGGGGTGCAGGGAAAGAGGGGGTTCCCATCACCAGGGGGGGGGGGGTGCAGGGAAAGAGGGGGTTCCCATCACCAGAGTGGGGGGGGGGGGTGTGCAGTGAAAGAGGGGGTTCCCATCACTAGGGTGGGGGTGCAGGGAAAGAGGGGGTTCCCATCACCAGGGTGGGGGGGGGGGTGCAGGGAAAGAGGGGGTTCCCATCACCAGAGTGGGGGGGGGGGGGGTGCAGTGAAAGAGGGGGTTCCAATCACCAGGGTGGGGTGCAGGGAAATAGGGGGTTTCCATCACCAGGGTGGGGGTGCAGGGAAAGAGGGGGTTCCCATCACCAGGGTGGGGGTGCAGGGAAAGAGGGGGTTCCCATCACCAGGATGGGGGGGGGGGGAGCAGGGAATGAGGGGGTTCCCATCTCCAGTGTGCTGATTTCCCACCTCCATGCCACATTCCCTTTGATCCCGTCCCATGTCCCATTCACCCATAAACCTCCCTCTGGTTTCATCTTCCACACCTCAACCCTTCTTATCCAACATGTTTTATCACCTTCACCTCTGGCCTTTGTCACTTATTCCATCCATCTGCCAATCACCCACCCCCACATGCCAGGCTTTGTCCCACCCCCACTTTACATCTTTCTCCCCCTACTCCAGTCTGTAGGTTTCCAACCCAAAATGCCATCTGTCTATTTCCCCCACAGATGCTGCCTGACGATCAGAGTTCCTCCAGCACTACTGCTCAACATTCCAGCATCCTGAAATACAAGGAACGTGACCACAAAGCAATTAGGAAAAGACATTGTTAATCTTTCTCAAAGATTTATCCACATTGAAACCACGAGAGGGTCTAAACAAGGGTCTTATCTTCATACCATCTCCACAAAGACTAGATTAGATAGACTTGGTTATAACAAAAAAACAAATCTCCTGACATCCTTGATCACACCCTCTATCACAAGCAGTATTTGGAACAGCAAGTTGACAAAGTCCATCTGTCACAAACCATAGCAAACTGGGGACATTAGAAGATCTCCAAAGACCTTGGCACATCAACCAGAAACAAGTAGAATAACTGTAGAGGGAGAAACAGCAGCAGGTGAGAAGATTCTACATTCACCTCAAAATATCAAACACTGGATGGACAGGGCCTGGAAAAATATCCCTAGGCCCAATGTTTCAAGGTCAGTTTATCGTCACATGTACCAATTAAGGTCCAGTGAAATTCAAATGTGTCTGCAGTAGTGAATCCTACAGGGTAGAAGAATACATTGACTATTTTCATAATCAAACTGGCACAGCAACATGCCAGCTATATCAAAGACAACACTTCACACAAACAGTGAACTCCCTAACTGAGTTGCCCAATGCTGTAACTCTTACCATGGGCATCAAACCCTGTACACAAGCAGTGAACTCACTGACTGAGCTGCTCAATGCTGTACTTTTTATTATGGACATCCTGCCCGACCCGCTGAGTTACTCCTGCACTCTGTGAAACGTCACCTATCCATGTTCTTCACAGATGCTGCCTGACCCGCTGAGTTAGAGCATTGAGTATAGAAGCTGGGATGTAATGTTAAAATTGTACAAGGCATTGGTGAGACCAAATCTGGAGTATGGTGTACAATTTTGGTCGCCCAATTATAGGAAGGATGTCAACAAAATAGAGAGAGTACAGAGGAGATTTACTAGAATGTTGCCTGGGTTTCAACAACTAAGTTACAGAGATAGGTTGAATAAGTTAGGTCTTTATTCTCTGGAGCGCAGAAGGTTAAGGGGGGACTTGATAGAGGTCTTTAAAATGATGAGAGGGATAGACAGAGTTGATGTGATCAAGCTTTTCCCTTTGAGAATAGGGAAGATTCAAACAAGAGGACATGACTTCAGAATTAAGGGACAGAAGTTTAGGGGTAACATGAGGGGGAACTTCTTTACTCAGAGAGTGGTAGCGGTGTGGAATGAGCTTCCAGTGGAAGTGGTGGCGGCAGGTTCGTTGGTATCATTTAAGAATAAATTGGATAGGCATATGGATGAGAAGGGAATGGAGGGTTATGGTATGAGTGCAGGCAGGTGGGACTAAGGGGAAAAAAAATTGTTCGGCGCGGACTTGTAGGGCCGAGATGGCCTGTTTCCGTGCTGTAATTGTTATATGGTTATATGGTTATATGGTTATACTCCAGCACTTTGTGTCTTGTTTTGTAAACCAGCACCTGCAGTTCCTTGATTTTCATCCCAAATCTTCCCTGGTTTCAGGGCTTTTACTAAGTTTGGCATCTGGGCAATGGGTGCTTTATGGGGAAAGGAAAAGGGTCACAGGGTAATAAAGAACCATTTTGCAGTTAAGAGCACAATTATATCTAATTTGTAGACAATGTGCAGCAAATTCACATAATAGGTCCAATTTCTGGTCAACACTCCCACCATGTGGTGATCTGGCGCACTGCAGGCCCATCCAGTTTGTGGTCAACAATCCCACTGTGTGGTTTAAGAAAGAATTGCAGATGCTGGAAAAATCAATAGTAGACAAAAATGCTGGAGTAACTCAGTGGGTGAGGCAGCATCTATGGAGAGAAGGAATAGGTGACGTTTCAGGTCGAGACCCTTCTTCAGACTGAGGTTGGGGTGGGAGGGCGGGAAAAAGAAAGGAAGAGGCAGAGCTGGGAAGGGGAAGGAGGGAGAAACCACTGAAATTGGAGAATGGGAAGATGAGGCCAGTGGTGGGATCCCGTTGGAGGTGACGAAAATGTTGGAGGATTATCTGTTGTATGTGACGGCTGGTAGGTTGGAAGGTGAGGACATGGGGGACTCTGTCCTTGTTACGAGTAGAGGGATGGGGAGTAAGAGCAGAGCTGCGGGATATAGAGGAGACCATGATAAGAGTGCTGGAGAAACTCAGCAGGTCAGGCACCAACTCTGGAGGAAAAGGATGGGTGATATTTTGGGTAAGAACCCTTTTTGTTCCATCCCAAAATCTCTTGTTTCTCCAGAGATGCTGCCTGACCCACTGAGTTACTCCAGCAATGTGTCTATCTTTGGTATAAACCAGCATCTACAAGTCTTTGTTTCTACATTTTACATCAGCCAGATTCAATTTCAGTTGTGATAAGGTTAGGGCATCATCACTTTAGTAAAGATACATCCTTTTATTCTGACACTGTGCCCTCTGGTGTGAGACTCTCCAACCAGTAGAAACATCAGTTTAATTCAGAGATACAGCACAGAAACAACACAATTCCAGTTGCACCAGAAAAAAATAATCATTAAAAACCCTGGACACTTCAAATGACACAAAAGGAAAAGTCAGCAGAATTGATCAAAGAAGCAAACACAATTCAGGAGAAAGCGATATTGTTCTCACCGACCTCATGCCCTGAAGATATAGATCCACATCAGACACAAGGGGAGGCTTCCTGTCTCTACGCTGAGCTCTGCTCCCATCCACAGCCCGGGACCACTGCTCCCATCCACAGCCCGCGACCACTGCTCCCATCCACAGCCCAGGAAAACTGCACTCAGACACTACTACTTCTTCTTCTTCTATGTAGTGTTTTTTGGCGGTTGGCAAACAACTTTTTAGTGCATTGCCGCCACCAACTGGTATGGAGTGTGGATCAAATAACATTATCACATATACTAATAACCTATATCTTTCCGAACAAATTGGTTACCCTGAGAAAAAGCAATAGGATTTGATAGCACTTATATGAATTATTTTGTAAAATATCTATTAAATCAAATTGTACTTTTTCTTTTCTGAATTGTTCACTAATTTGCACTCAGACACTCCCACAACTCCCCCTTTTATACACAGCAGCTGACAATTTCCTAACCAGCTCCAATCAAGCCAATTACTACATTAACCCTTTGCCCACCAGTGGCCAATCAATGTTTGTTGCACACATCATGATATCCACCTGGGGCAGTAGATGTCTGCGGGACAATAATTGCCCTCCGACCTGTTGCTCTTTACATAAAGTGACTGCTTGAATTTCCTAATGTCAGAGACGACCATAACACACAGAATCAGAATTAGGCCATTCGGCCCATCGAGTCTACCCCACCATTCAATCATGGCTGATCTATCTCTCCCTCCTAACCCCATTCTCCTGTCTTCTCCCCATAACCCCTGACACCCACACTAATCAACAATCTATCTATCTCTGCCTCAAATATATCCATTGACTTGTGGCCTCCACCAACCTCTGTGGCAACAAATCCCACAGATTCACCACCCTCTGGCTAAAGAAATTACTCCTCATCTCCTTCCTAAAGGAATGTCCTTTAATTCTGGGGCTGTGCCCTCTGTTCCAAGACTCTCCCATTAGTGGAAACATCCTCTCCATATCCACTCTATCCAGGCCATTCACTGTTCGGTGACGTTTCAATGGTGCCCCCCCACCTAATCTTCTAAACTCCAGTGAGTACATGCCCAGTTCCGACAAACGCTCATCGTACGTTAACCCACTCATTCCTGGGATCGTTCTTGTAAACGCTTTTGTCTTTTGTCTTGCTGATGTTGAAGGATGGATTGTTATCCTGACAATAGGTGCAGGAGTAGGCCATTCGGCCCTTCAGGACAGAAGGTTCAATGTCTTTCCCATATTCTATCTCATCATTGCTGCTCATGTGGCTGAAATGGTGTTCTGACCAGTGGACGGACGGATGTCTGGATCCCATTGGCCTGAGACCTAGCCACAAGTTGTGGGTGGAAAGGTCATGACCCCGAAGGACATTGGTGTCAAGGGTCACGGTAGAGGGAATGTTCTGACTAATTCTAACGTCTGAGAAGTGAATAGTGATGATTTGTTAATTCATCATGGCTGAAGCAGGTGGGCTCATTTCTGACTAAACTTTACTGTGGACATTTAAACAGGAAAATGCAACTTTCTTTATTAACAATGAATGACCCAGAGAAAGGAGAATGTTACTCTTGGAAGTTCATGGGGTCACAGCATCGAAACAGGTCCTTCCTTCGGCCCAACTTGCCCACACCGACCAACATGCCCCATTTACACTAGTCCCACACCGACCAACATGCCCCATTTACACTAGTCCCACCCCGACCAACATGCCCCATCTACACTAGTCACACCCCGACCAACATGCCCCATCTACACGTCCCACCACAACCAACATGCCCCATCTACACTAGACCCACCTGCCCGCATTTGGCCTATATCCCTCCAAACCTGTCCTATCCAAGTGTCTCTTAAACGCTGTGATAGTCCCTGCCTCAACTACCTCCTCCGGCAGCTCATTCCATACACCCACCACCCTCTGTGTGGAAAAGTTCCCCCTCAGATTGACATTATTAATGTGAACCATTTGTGCACAACTCTGCTGGTGTGAGTAATAAATGAAATTATAGATAGCAAAAATACACAGTGGTGCAGCGGTAGAGTTGCTGCCTCACAGCGCCAGAGACCCAGGTTCCATCCTGAATATGGGTGCTGTCTGTACGGAGTTTGCACGTTCTCCCCGTGACCTGCGTTGGTTTTCTCCGGGTGCTCCGGTTTCCTTCTGCATTCCAAAGACCTGCTGGTTTGTAGGTTAATTGGCTTCTGTAAAATTGTCCCTAATGTGTGTAGGATGGAGCTAGTGTACGGGGTGATCACTGGTCGGCGATGACTCGTTGGGCCTAAGGGCCTGTTTCCACGCAGTATCTCTAAAACTTAAACAATACCCGAATGAATTCCACAGATTCACCACCCTCTGGCTAAAGAAATTCCTCCTCATCTCCTTTCTAAAGGCATGGGTGGGAAAGGCAGAGAGGGTGAGGAGCCAGACGCGGGCATGTGGGACTAGCTTCGATAGGCATGGCTGTGTGTTTCTGTGCTGTGGGACTGACGGGGCTCAACAGGGTAGTAGTTTGATGCTTCAGCCTGCAGCAACCCAGGAGAACTGTGTTCCAGATGCTTCATTAGTTTGTTGTTCTGCACATCGATCAGGAGGCGATGAAATTGCCCGTTCACACACAGCCGCCAGAGCAAACAGTGTACATACAATGATGACAAACGCTGTAATAAATGCAATATCCAGTGCAGAACAGTGCAAGATTGTGTTGCAGAAAGCCCGGGGTAGCACGGACGAGGGGGGCCGAAAGGGCAGGTCAACCACCAACGCTGTCCATGTGGAGTTTGCTCGCTTCCCCCTCCGTGGTGGACCGGATGGGGGCCGGGGAGACGAGCTCCGCCTTCCAAGCCTCAATCCAAGCTCAGCCTTCCTCCCGCTCATCCTAGCCCCGACGGGCCGAGTGCTGCCGCCTTCCTCCCCGGACAACAACCGAGGGGAAAAACACAGACGAAATCTCTTCCAACCACCCGAATCCCTCAGGGAATGCCCCTGTCCTGTCTTCGAAATCAAGCCGTCACAATGGTGCACGATCAGTCAGCATTATCCTTTTTTTAATATATAGACGAAAGCTGATCTAGTTCACGTTGGAATTTATTGTCACATGCACCAATTAAGGTCCAGTGATATTTGAGTTACCATACAGCCATACTGAGTAAAAAGCAACAAGACACACAGCCACATAAAATAAAATCTAACATAAACATCCACCACAGTAGAATCCACATCCTCACTGTGATGGAAGGTAATAAAGTTCAATCATCTTCCCCTTTTGTTCACCCGTGGTCGGGGCTGTTGAACCCTCTGCAGTCGCCGCTCACTGCCGACACACTACATAAAAGTCCCTTTAAACTTCCATGATCCAAAGACATCCTCATGAAGAAGGCCTACGCTTGGACAGCTATCCAGCCAGAAGATGCGAAAGCATTGCGGGAGTTTGCGATATTTCATACAAGTATGAAAGCAATGACTACCCTCTTAGACCACATGCAAGAAATGAATGTTGTTAGCAATATGAAAATGGTCACTCTAAAACTGCCCTATAGACTTAGAGAAAAGATAAATCTGGTCTGTTAGAGGAAAATAAGAATCGAGAGGCCATGCTTCCTGATCTGGGGAACTTCATAGAAAAGGAAGTACGGTTCATGTCAAATTTACACTATGGGAATATTCAAGATCCTAAACCAATCGCAACTGTCAAAGGTTCTACCTTTACTAAAACAAATGGAAGATCAGGACCTAAGGGAAGTAGTTTTGATTCCGCTGTAAATACCTGCAGAAACGAAAGGCCAAAAGGAAGGAGATACATCTACTGTTAAGCCAAGATGGTTCTGCTTGTCATCCAGCGAGAAGAAGACAGAGGAATGACAAAGAGATGGTCCACGAGGGGAGGGAAGGGAAGGGAAGGGGGGCTGTCGATGACTGTTCAGCTCGGACCTTGTATCCCATCCCAAGAATGGACACCACATTCTTGACAGGGCCAAGGAGAGCTTGTAATAGGAACACTTCTCTATCCGTTTCTCACCACGGATGGCTGATCTGCTGAGTTCTACCGGCACTTTGGAGGGGAATGGACAGGTGACGTGTCAGGTCTGGACCCTTCTTTGGACTGGTGTAGTCGGGGAGAAAGCTGGAAAAAAGAGATGGGGTCGGGACAGACTCCAGGACTTGATTAGGAGGGGGGAGTTTCCTTAATTTGGAGAATTCAATGTTCATGTCATTGGGCTGTCAGCTATGAGGTGCTGTTCCTCCAGTTTGCGTGTCACCTCACTTTGGCAATGGAGGAGGCCCGGGACAGAAAGATCAGTGTGGGAGTGGGAAGGGGAATTAAAATGGTTGGCAACCGGGAGATCCAGCAGGCCTTGGAGGACCGAGCGCAAGTGTAGGGTGAAATACGCGCCTAGTCCTGATACAATAGACATTAGACAAGAGCCAATAGGTGCAGGAATAGGCCATTCGGCCCTTCGAACCAGCACCACCATTCAATGTGATCATGGCTGATCATCCACAATCAGTACCCTGCTCCTGCCTACTCCCCATATCCCCTGACTCCGCTATCATTAAGACCCCTATCTAGCTCTCGCTTGAAAGTATCCAGAGAACCGGCCTCGACTGCCCCCTGATGCAGGGAATTCCACAGACTCACAACTCACTGTGTGAAAAAGTGTTTTCTCATCTCCGTTCTAAATGGCTTACCCCTTATTCTTAAACTGTGTGTGACCCCTGGTTCTGGACTCCCCCAACACCGGAAACATCCTGCCTCTAGGGTGTCCAAATCCTTAATAATCCTATATGTTTCAATAAGATGCCCTCTCATCCTTCTAAACTCCAGAGTGCACAAGCCCAGCCGCTCCATTCTCTCAGCATATGACTTCCGCCATTCCAGGATTTAAACTTGTGAACCTATGCTGAACTCCCTCAATAGCAAGAATGTCCTTCCTCAAATTTGGAGACCAAAACTGTACACAATACTCCAGGTGTGCTCTCACTAGGGCCCGATACAACTGCAGGACCTCTTTGCTCCGATATTCTATTCCTCTTGTTATAACGGCCAACATGCCATTCGCTTTCTTCACTGCCTGCTGTAACTGCATGTTTACTTTCATAGACTGATGTACAAGGACCCCCAGATCCCGCTGTACTTCCCCTTTTCCCAACTTGACGCCATATAGATAGAAATCTGCCTTCCTGTTTTTGCTACCAAAGTGGATAACCTCAAATTTATCTACATTAAACTGCATCTGCCATGCATCTGCCCACTCATCCAACCTGTCCAAGTCACCCTGCATTCTCATAGCATCCTTATCACAGTTCACACTGCCACCCAGCTTTGTGTCATCTGCAAATTTGCTAATGTTACTTTTAAATCTATTAATTGATGTATATTGTAAATAACTGCGGTCCCAGCACCGAGCCTTGGCACCCCACCAGTGACTGCCTGCCATTCTGAATGGGACCCGTTAATCCCTACTCTTTGTTTCCTGTCTGCCATCCAATTTTCTATCCATGTCAGCACTCTACCCCCAATATCATGTGCCCTAATTTTGCTCACTAATCTCCCATGTGGAACCTTATCAAATGCTTTCTGAAAGTCCTGGTACACTACATCCACTCGCTTTCCCTTGTCCACTTTCGTAGTTACATCCTCAAAAAATTCCAGAAGATTAGTCAAGCATGATTTCTCCTTCGTAAACCCATGCTGACTCGGACCGATCCTGTTACTGCTATCCAAATATGTGGCTATTTTATCTTTTATAATTGACTCCAGCATCTTCCCCACCACTGATGTCAGGCTAACTGGTCTATAATTCCTTGTTTTCTCACTCCCGCCTTTCTTAAAAAGTGCGATAACATTAGCTACCCTCCAATCCACAGCAACTGATCCTGTATCTATGGAACTTCCTTAAGTACCCTGGGATGCAGACCATCAGGCCCTGTGGATTTATCAGCCTTCAGTCCCATCAGTCTCCCCAACACCATTTCCTGCCTAATGTGGATTTCCTTCAGTTCCTCTGTCACCCCAGATCCTCTGGCCACTAGTACATCAGGAAGATTGTTGATGTCGCCTTAGTGAAGACGGATTCAAAGTACCTGTTCAACTCATCTGGCATTTCCTTGTTCCCCATAATAAATTCACCTTTTTCAGTCTTCAAGAGTCCAACTTTGGTCTTAACTAATGTTTTCCTCTTCACATACGTAAAGAAGGAACAGCAGATCCTAGTTTACAAAGAGAGACACAATCTCCTGGAGTAACTTGCACGTCTGGAGAGCATGGACAAGCAACATTCTAGGTCAGGACAGTTATTCAGACTGCTTGGTGTGGGGGGTTGGAGAAAGTTGGAAAGGAGAGGTGGGAGTGGTCGCCTTAGATTCCCTTCCCTCTACAGACACGGCCTGACCCACTGAGTTCCTCCACTGCTTTAGAAGGAATGGACAGACGACGTTTTGAGTCAGGACCCTTCTTCAGACTGAGTGGAGAGGGTGGGGGGAGGAAGCTGGAAAAGAGAGATGGGGCTGGACAAAGCCTGGCAAGTGATAGGTGGATACAAAATGCTGGAGTAACTCAGTGGGACAGGCAGCATCTCTAGAGAGAAGGAATGGGTGACATTTCAGTTTGAGACCCTTCTTCAGAAGTGATAGGTTGATGTAGGTGAGGGAGACACAAGAAACTGCAGATGCAGAAATCTTGCATAGAGCACAATTTAGTTAGATGCACAGAATCTCTTGCCCAGAGTGGGGGAATCGAGGACCAGAGGACATGGGTTCAAGGTGAAGGGGAAAAGATTTAAAAGGAAACTGAGGGGTAACTTGTTCACACAGAGGGTGGTGGGAGCATGGAACAAACTGTCAGAGGAGGCAGTTGAGGCTGAGACTAACCCAAGAAACAGTTAGACAGTTACTTGGATAGGACAGGTTTGGAGGGAAATGGACCAAACACAGGCAGGTGGGACCAGTGTAGCTGGCACATGTTGGTCGGTGTGGGCAAGTTGGGCCAAAGGGCCTGTTTCCACTCTGTATCACTCTATGACTAACACAAAGTGCTGGAGTAACTCAGCGGGTCAGGCAGCATCTGTGGAAAACATGGATAGGTGACATTCACAGAGTGCTGGAGTAACTCAGTGGGTCAGGCAGCATCTCTGGAGAACATGGATAGGTGACATTTCAGAGTGCTGGAGTAACTCAGTGGGACAGGCAGCATCTCTGGAGAGAAGGAATGGGTGACGTTTCGGGTCGACACTGAGGACCGGGTCTCGACCCTGAAACGTTACCCATTCCTTCCACCATTTTGTGTCTACCTAAACAGCGCCTATCTATCCACGTGGCGGTGTGCCAGCAGGCTGGAGGAGCGGGCAATGGCCTTGCTGCAGAGCGGGCAGTTGAAGGGGCGCTGGCCGGTGTGGACTCGTCGGTGCTCCAGCAGGTGGTCAAGGTGGGTGAAATCCTTGCCACACTCAGCGCACACAAAGGGTCTCTCTCCGGTGTGTAACCGCTGTTGCTCCCCACCCCCATGCTCTCTTGTCACACTGGGAGCAGCTGCTCGCCGGTGTGGGTCCGCCGGTGCTGCCGCAACCCCCGCGAGCTGTCAAACTCCTCACCGCAGTACGGGCAGTCGTAGGGTTGGCCACTGGTGTGCATGCGCTGGTGAGACAGGGCTTGGGAGGCCATGGCAAAGCGTTCCCCACACACCAGGCTGGGGACGGGATGGGCGCCGGCATGCACCCGCTGGTGAGACAGCAGATGGGTGGAGCGGGTGAAGCCCTTGCCGCACTGGGTGCAGGTGTAGGGGCGCTTGCCGGTGTGTGTGCGCTGGTGCACCAGCAGGCTGCTGGAGTGGGTGAATCCCTTGCCGCACTGGGCACAGTTGTAGGGGCGCTCGCCAGTGTGGGTGCGCTGGTGCTCCAGCAGCCTGCTGGAGGAGGTGAAGCCTTTGCCGCACTGGGTGCAGTTGTATGGCCGCTCGCCGGTGTGGTTGCGCTGGTGCACCACCAGGCTGCTGGAGTGGGTGAAGCCCTTTCCGCACTGGGCGCAGTTGTAGGGGCGCTCGCCAGTGTGGATGCGCTGGTGGGACAGCAGCTTGGAGGAGCGATTGAAGCCCTTGCCGCACTGGGTACAGGTGTAGGGACGCTCGCCAGTGTGGGTGCGCTGGTGGGACAGCAGCTGACTGGACCGGGTGAAGCCCTTGCCGCACTGGGAGCAGGTGAAGGGGCGCTCGCCAGTGTGGGTGCGCTGGTGGGACACCAGGTAGCTGGAGAGGATGAAGCCCTTGCCGCAGTCGCTGCAGGTGTAGGGCCGCTCCCCGGTGTGCAGGAGCCTGTGCCTCTTCAGGTCCGGCGACGACTTGAAGCATTTGCCGCAGTCGGAGCAGGTGAAGGGCCGCTCACTGCTGTGCACCCGCTGGTGATCCCGCAGCCCCGATATCTGGGCAAAGCTCTTGCCGCAGGTGGAGCAGCCATAGGGCTTCTCACCCGTGTGCACCCGCCGGTGGATCTTCAGCACATCCGCGGTCTTGAAGCTCTTGCCGCACTCCGAGCAGTCGAAGGGGCGTTCTCCCGTGTGCTCCCGTCTGTGGATCTCCAGCCAGCTCGGGCGCTGACAGGCCTTGCCACACACGTCGCACTCATAACGCTTCTCCTTGTTGTGCCCCGTCATGTGGTCCTCCATCGAAGCTCAGCCCCTCGAAGCTCAGCCCGCACACCGAGCAGTTGGGGGGGGGGGGGGGGGGGGGGGGGGGGGGGGGGACTCACCGGCACCCTGGCCGCCCTCAATAGCCACTCACGTCCCTGTCTCTCCGTCCACAGCAACGGCCCCTAAACCCTGCAAGAGGGGAACACAGAGGGTCAACAAGCTGGCAAACAGGACATTACTAGCACATATTGGGTGCGCTTATGGCTGAGGAAACCGTTGTATAATTCTGCGCGGCACAGTGGCACAGCGGTACAGTTGCTGCCTCACCGCCAGAGACCCGGGTTCGATCCTGACTACGGGTGCTGTCTGTGTGGAGTCTGTACATTCTCCCCTTGACCTGTGTGGATTTTTACTCCGGGTGCTCTAATTTCCTCCAACATTTCAAAGACGTTCAGGGTTGTAGATTAATCGGCCTCTGCAAAATTGTTAAATTGTCCCTAATGTGCGTAGGATCGTGCTAGTGTACGGGGTGATCGCTGGTCGGCGCGGACCCCGCGGGCCGAAAGACCTGTTTCTCTAAACTAAACTAAACCAAAGAAGGGTCTCGACCCAAAATATCACCCATTCATTCTCTCCACAGATGCTGCCTGACCCACTGAATTACTCCAGCTCTCTCTCTCTCTCTCTCTCTCTCTCTCTCTCTCTCTCTCTCCTCTCTCATCTCATCACTCTCTCTCTCTCTCTCTCTCCTCTCGCTGGCTCATCTCTCTCTCTGCTCTCTCCTCTCTCTCTCCTCTCCTCTCCGCTCTCTCTCTCTCTCTCAGATCTCTCCAGCTCTCATGTCTCCATCTTCTTCTCATCACGTCCGCTTCTCGGATGCAGTCCCTCTCCGGTCTCAGTCTTCTCTCTCTCAGTCGTCTCTCATCTCTCTGTCTCTGTCTCTTGGCTCTGTCTCGGTCTCTTGTCCTCTGTCTCCTGGCTCTGTCCATCTGTCTGTCTCTGTCTCTCTTTCTGTCTGTCTCTCTCTCTCATTCTCAATCAATTCAATTAAAAAACTTTATTGGCATGATAAAATACATTGTTATATTGCCAAAGTATAAAACATGACATACATATTTAAAATGCATAAGTACAAATACAAGTATACAATGCATGGATAAATACAAGTTTACAATGCATGGAGACTTTAAACTAGAACGGTTGGGGGTGGGACTCAAATAGAGAAAGCTAGTAGACAGTGTGTGAGGCAGGAAGCAGAGAAGGGAAGCACTCAGACCCAACATGTAGGGGGGGAAGAAGGAAAAAAATAATAAACAGAGAATAAGAGGTGGTGGGTTTCTTAAATGTGGGAGCAGAGAGACGGAGGGTTGTAAAATGAGGGTAGACGCAACAGATAGCAAGGTGAAAAGTAAAAGTTGCAGGCAGACATATCCAGGCCAAAAATCAAAAGGGGCCACTTTTCAACACAATTATATAAGGGGTAAGAGTGTTGTAAAAACAAGCCTGAAGGCTTTGTGTCTCAATGCAAGGAGCATTCGTAATAAGGTGGATGAGTTGAATGTGCAGATAGCTATTAATGACTACGATTTAGTTGGGATCACGGAGACATGGCTCCAGGGTGACCAAGGCTGGGAGTGAACATCCAGGGATATTCAATATTCAGGAGGGATAGACAGAAAGGAAAGGAGTTGGGGTAGCGTTGCTGGGAGAGAAGATTAACGCAATAGAAAGGAAGGACATTAGCTTGGAGGATGTGGAATCGATATGGGTAGAGCTGCGAAACACTAAGGGGCAGAAAACGCTAGTGGGAGTTGTGTACAGTTGTGTAACAGTAGTAGTGGAGTTGGGGATGGCATCAAACAGGAAATTAGAAATGCGTGCAACAAAGGTAAAACAGTTATAATGGGTGACTTCAATCTACATATAGATTGGGTGAATCAAATTGGCAGGGGTGCTGAGGAAGAGGATTTCTTGGAATGTATGCGGGATAGTTTTCTAAACCAACATGTAGAGGAGCCAACGAGAGAGCAGGCTATTCTAGACTTGGCATTGAGTAATGAGGAAGGATTAGTTAGCTGTCTTGTTGTGCGTGGCCCCTTGGGCAAGAATGACCATAATATGGTTGAGTTCTTCATTAGGATGGAGAGTGACATAATTAATTCAGAAACAAGGGTTCTGAACTCAAAGAAAGGTAACTTTGAGGGTATGAGATGTGAATTGGCCAAGATTGACTGGCAATTGATTCTTAAAGGGTTGACGGTGGATGTGCAAAGGAAGGCATTTAAAGACTGCATGGATGAACTACAACAATTGTTCATCCCAGCTTGGCAAAAGAATAAATCAGGGAAGGTAGTGCATCCGTGGATAACAAGGGAAATCAGGGATAGTATCAAAACAAAAGTTGAAGCATACAAATTAGCCAGAAAAAGCAGCCTACCAGAGGACTGGGAAAAATTCAGAGGAGGACAAAGGGCTTAATTAGGAAAGGGAAAATAGATTATGAAAGAAAACTGGCAGGGAACATAAAAACTGACTGCAAAAGTTTTTATAGATATGTGAAGAGAAAAAGATTAGTTAAAACAAATGTAGGTCCCTTGCAGTCAGAAACAGGTGAATTGATCATGGGGAACAAGGACATGGCAGACCAATTGAATAATTACTTTGGTTCTGTCTTCGCTAAGGAAGACATAAATAATCTGGCGGAAATAGCAGGGGACCAGGGGTCAAATGAGATGGAGGAACTGAGTGAAATCCAAGTTAGCCTGGAAGTGGTGTTAGGTAAATTGAATGGATTAAAGGCCGATAAATCCCCAGGACCAGATAGGCTGCTTCCCAGAGTACTTAAGGAAGTAGCTCCAGAAATAGTGGATGCAATAGTGATAATTTTTCAAAACTCTGGATTTGGAGTAGTTTCTGAGGATTGGAGGGTAGCTAATGTAACCCCACTTTTTAAAAAGGGAGGGAGAGAGAAAACGGGGAATTACAGACCAGTTAGTCTAACATCGGTAGTGGGGAAACTGCTAGAGTCAGTTATTAAAGATGGGATAGCAGCACATTTGGAAAATGGTGAAATCATTGGACAAAGTCAGCATGGATTTACGAAAGGTAAATCATGTCTGACGAACGTTATTGAATTTTTCGAGGATGTAACTAGTAGAGTGGATAAGGGAGAACCAGTGGATGTGTTATATCTGGACTTTCAGAAGGCTTTTGACAAGGTCCCACATAAGAGATTAGTATGCAAACTTAAAGCACACGGTATTGGGGGTTCAGTATTGATGTGGATAGAGAACTGGCTGACAGACAGGAAGCAAAGAGTAGGAGTAAGCGGGTCCTATTCAGAATGGCAGGCAGTGACTAGTGGGGTACCGCAAGGCTCAGTGCTGGGACCCCAGCTATTTACAATATATATTAATGATTTGGATGAGGGAATTGAATGCAACATCGCCAAGTTTGCGGATGACACAAAGCTGGGGGGCAGTGTTAGCTGTGAGGAGGATGCTAGGAGGCTGCACGATGACATGCATAGGCTGGGTGAGTGGGCAAATGCATGGCAGATGCAGCATAATGTGGATAAATGTGAGGTTATCCACTTTGGTGGCTAAAACAGGAAAGTAGACTATTATCTGAATGGTGGCCGATTAGGAAAAGGGGAGATGCAACGAGACCTGGGTATCATGGTACACCAGTCATTGAAAGTAGGCATGCAGGTCCAGCAGGCAGTGAAGAAAGCGAATGGTATGTTAGCATTCATAGCAAAACGAATTGAGTATAGGAGCAGGGAGGTTCTACTGCAGTTGTATAGGGTCTTGGTGAGACCACACCTGGAGTATTGTGTACAGTTTTGGTCTCCAAATCTGAGGGAAAATATTCTCGCCATAGAGGGAGTACAGAGAAGGTTCACCAGACTGATTCCTGTCAGGACTTGGCAGGACTTTCATATGAAGAAAGACTGGATAGACTCGGCTTGTACTCACTAGAAATTAGAAAATTAAGGGGGGATCTTATAGAAACTTACAAAATTCTTAAGGGGTTGGACAGGCTAGATGTAGGAAGATTGTTCCCGATGTTGGGGAAGTCCAGAACATGGGGTCACAGTTTAAGGATAAGGGGGAAATCTTTTAGGACCGAGATGAGAAAAACATTTTTCACACAGAGAGTGATGAATCTCTGGAATTCTCTGCCACAGAAGGTAGTTGAGGCCAATTCATTGACTATATTTAAAAGGGAGTTAGATGTGGCCCTTGTGGCTAAAGGGATCAGGGGGTATGGAGAGAAGGCAAGTACAGGATACTGAGTTGGATGATCAGCCATGATCATATTGAATGGCGGTGCAGGCTCGAAGGGTCGAATGGCTTTCTATATGTCCCTGTACATAAACTAGCAATAGACCTATAGCCCTTTATTGATTGC
Organism: Amblyraja radiata; assembly: GCF_010909765.2. Lineage (NCBI taxonomy): Eukaryota > Metazoa > Chordata > Chondrichthyes > Rajiformes > Rajidae > Amblyraja > Amblyraja radiata. The sequence goes on along the minus strand of NW_022630545.1, from coordinate 360 downwards.
TACACGTTCTTGCAGCTGTAAGCAGTGCAACAGAATATTAGCAATTCAATATTAATTTCTGAGTATCAGTGTGAGTGGACCCCATACTTCACTACCATAAAGCGCAATAGGCTGGATTACACTGTCAAATATTTTAAGCCAGATTTTAATTGGAATTTGGATGTTGTAGAATCTTATTTTTATTGCATACAGAGCTCTTCGAGCTTTCTCTTCTAGTGCATTCACTGCCATATTGAAGCTCCCTGATGCTGCAACAGTTAGACCAAGGTAAGTATAGCTCATAGGTACACAAAAATGCTGGAGAAACTCAGCGGGTGCATCAGCATCTATGGAGCGAAAGAAATAGGTGACGTTTTGGGC
>NW_022630544.1:91976-150839 GCF_010909765.2 Amblyraja radiata | reverse complement strand
AGCCATGATCAATAAAGGAGAATATTTTCTGACTATTTTACTTGGTCCAGAAACTGGGAATAACGGCAACACACACTGTAACACACACTATAGGAAAAGGGGAGATGCAACGAGACCTGGGTGTCATGGTACACCAGTCATTTAAAGTAGGCATGCAGGTGCAGCAGGCAGTGAAGAAAGCCAATGGTATGTTAGCATTCATAGCAAAAGGATTTGAGTATAGGAGCAGGGAGGTTCTACTGCAGTTGTACAGGGTCTTGGTGAGACCACACCTGGAGTATTGCGTACAGTTTTGGTCTCCTAATCTGAGGAAAGACATTCTTGCCATAGAGAGAGTACAGAGAAGGTTCACCAGACTGATTCCTGGGATGGCAGGACTTTCATATGAAGAAAGACTGGATAGACTCGGCTTGTACTCGCTAGAATTTAGGAGATTGAGAGGGGATCTTATAGAAACTTACAGGATACTGAGTTGGATGATCAGCCATGATCATATTGAATGGCGAATGGTGCAGGCTCGAATGGCCGAATGGCCTCTACTCCTGCACCTATTGTCTATGTTAACTGTGCCTTTTAACTGTGTGGCTAATTGAAAATGGTACGAAAATGCACTTGAGTTTTCTAAATGGCCGACCCCTTATTCTTAAACTGTGTGTGTGTGTGTGTGTGTGTGTGTGTGGCCCCTGGTTCTGGACTCCCCCAACATCGGGAACATGTTTCCTGCCTCTAGCGTGTCCAAGCCCTTAATAATCTCATATATGTTTCAATGAGATCTTCCTCTCATCCTTCTAAACTCCACAGAGTGTACAAGCCCACAGCCGCTCCATTCTCTCAGCATATGACAGTCCCGCCATCCCGGGAATTAACCTGGTGAACCTACGCTGGGCTCCCTCAATAGCAAGAATGTCCTTCCTCAAATTAGGGGACCAAAACTGCACACAATACTCCAGGTGTGGTCTCACCAGGGCCCTGTACAACTGCAGAAGGACCTCTTTGCTCCTATACTCAACTCCTCTTGTTATGAAGGCCAACAGGCCATTGGCTTTCTTCACTGCCTGCTGTACCTGCATGCTTACTTTCATAGACTGATGAACAAGGACCCCCAGATCCCCTTTTCCCAACTTGACGCATTAAACTGCATCTGCCACGCTTCTGCCCGCTCCCCCAACCTGTCCAAGTCACCCTGCATCTTCCTCACAGTTCACACTGCCACCCAGACCAAAACTGTACGCAATACTCCAGGTGTGGTCTCACCAAGACCCTGTACAACTGCAGAAGGACCTCCCTGCTCCTAGACTCAACTCCCTCAATAACTAGGATTTGCTGATTAAAACTGAACGAGATATTTTCGTATATATTATTAAATAAATCATTCATATTTACTGTAGATAGATATATATTTAATACATATCTTATTATGGTATCATTAATATATGGAGCTTGCACAGTCACATGGATAGAGAACTGTCTGGCAAACAGGAAGCAAAGAGTAGGAGTAACTGGTCCTTTTCACAATGGCAGGCAGTGACTAGTGGGGCAGCGCAAGGCCCGGTGCGGGGACCAGCAGTGACTAGTGGGGCAGCGCAAGGCCCGGTGATGGGACCAGCAGTGACTAGTGGGGCAGCGCAAGGCCTGGTGCGGGGACCAGCAGTGACTAGTGGGGCAGCGCAAGATCCGGGGAGGGGACCCAGCCAGGTGCACTTGTGGGGCAGCGCAGGCCCGGTGCGGGGACCAAGCAGCAGTGACTAGTGGAGCAGCGCAAGGCCCGAGTGCGGGGACCAGGCAGTGACTAGTGGGCAGCAGCAAGGCCCGTGTGCGGGGTAGCGCAGTGACTAGTCGGCGGCAGCGCAAGGCTCGGTGCGGGGACCAGCAGTGACTGAGTGGGTCAGTGGGTTGCCACTGGTTCCGGCAATTGAAGCAGATTGACCAAGTTCCATGATTGCTTGCACCATGGCAGACGTCGTTCTAGACTCCCCCAATTTGGCCCACCATGCTGCCCGGTAAGTGCCCGGGGGCAGGCTTTAGAGTGGCTGAGTGGCCTCTGGCATCCTGCTTCCAACGCTCTGATACCTGGAACTGGAAAGGATTTGCACATAGAACTCAAGACACATAAAAACATAAATTACATCAAACATTTAAAAAAGCCAATGCCAAAACATTTTCAAAGGCGTACATCTGCTTCTCGATGGCCTCCTTTCAGCCGGTGTTGTGCTCAACCCATATGACCGTTCGCAGGAGTTCCCACGGTACCCGCAAGAGTCATTACGGACATCGCACGGATATCGCACTGGCATCTGCCTTCATACAATGTTGCAACGCTGCTCAAGTCACTCTTGGAGAAATTCAAAAATGTTTGAATTTTCTCCCGACCTTAACAAGTTACACGACTACCTGCCGTTAGCGCCACGGAGGTCCTCGGTGGTCCACGAATGCCGTACTGCTATCGCAGGAGGTTCCCACGATGTTAAACTCTTGTTAAGTCTTGCTTCAGGTTGCACCGTGAGAACAGGCGTGTCGTGTAATAATTTCTTGTCCATGTACAGCACTTAGTTGCAACAGGGGTTGTTTTATAGTGCTCTATAAATAAAGTTATTGGTAGTATTATTATTCTATGGACACACTGATCTGTTCTGTCCATGTACAGCACTTTGTTGCAACAGGGGTTGTTTTATAGTGCTCTATAAATAAAGTTATTGGTAGTATTATTATTCTATGGACACACTGATCTGTTCTGTAGTCAATGCCGACTATGTTCTGTTGTGCTGAAGCAAAGCAAGAATGTCATTGTCCTGTACAGGGACACAGGACAATAAACTCACTTGTACTTGATATGAATGATATATTTATATTGTAAATAGAGATATTTTCATACATATCTTATCATTTTATATATATATATGTATATTATTATTAAATCTATCATTAATATAACCATATAACAATTACAGCACGGAAACAGGCCATCTCGGCCCTACAAGTCCGTGCCGAACACGTATTTTCCCTTAGTCCCACCTGCCTGCCCTCATACCATAACCCTCCATTCCCTTCTCATCCATATGCCTATCCAATTTATTTTTAAATGATACCAACGAACCTGCCTCCACCACTTCCACTGGAAGCTCATTCCACACCGCTACCACTCTCTGAGTAAAGAAGTTCCCCCTCATGTTACCCCTAAACTTCTGTCCCTTAATTCTCAAGTCATGTCTGAACCTCCTTGTTTGAATCTTCCCAACTCTCAGTGGGAAAAGCTTATCCACGTCAACTCTGTCTATCCCTCTCATCATTTTAAAGACCTCTATCAAGTCCCCCCTTAACCTTCTGCGCTCCAAAGAATAAAGACCTAACTTGTTCAACCTTTCTCTGTAACTTAGTTGTTGAAACCCATGCAACATTCTAGTAAATCTCCTCTGTACTCTCTCTATTTTGTTGACATCCTTCCTATAATTGGGCGACCAAAATTGTACACCATACTCCAGATTTGGTCTCACCAATGCCTTGTACAATTTTAACATTACATCCCAGCTTCTATACTCAATGCTCTGATTTATAAAGGCTAGCATACCAAAAGCTTTCTTTACCACCCTATCTATATGAGATTCCACCTTCAAGGAACTATGCACGGTTATTCCCAGATCCCTCTGGTCAACTGTATTCTTCAATTCCCTACCATTTACCATGTACGTCCTATTTTGATTTGTCCTGCCAAGGTGTAGCACCTCACATTTATCAGCATTAAACTCCATCTGCCATCTTTCAGCCCACTCTTCCAACTGGCATAAATCACTCTGTAGACTTTGGAAATCCTCTTCATTATCCACAACACCCACTATCTTGGTATCATCTGCATACTTACTAATCCAATTTACCACACCTTCATCCAGATCATTGATGTACATGACAAACAACAAAGGACCCAACACAGATCCCTGAGGCACCCCACTAGTCACCTGCCCCCAACCCGACAAACAACCATCCACCATTACCCTCTGCCTTCTCCCATTCAGCCACTGTTGAATCCATCTTGCTATTCAACCTTTCTCTGTAACTTAGTTGTTGAAACCCAGGCAACATTCTAGTAAATCTCCTCTGTACTCTCTCTATTTTGTTGACATCCTTCCTATAATTGGGCGACCAAAATTGTACACCATACTCCAGATTTGGTCTCACCAATGCCTTGTACAATTTTAACATTACATCCCAACTTCTATACTGCTTACAATATATATATTGTAAATGGAAATATTTAATGTATATTTCATTATTATTGTAGATATACTTATATGTATAAATATATCATTAATATATATTGTAAATGGATATATTTAATACATATCTTATTATTGTGTGTATATATATGAATGATATATTTATATTGTAAATAGATATATTTTAATACATATATATATGTATATATTATTAAATCTATCATTAATAGATATTGTAAATAGATATATTTAATGTATATTTCATTATTATTGTATATATACTTATATGTATCAATATATTATTAAATATATCATTAATATATATTGTAAATAGATATATGTAATACACATTTGATTATTATTGTCTATATATATTAATATATGAATGATATATATATATATTGTAAATAGATATATTTAATACATATCTTATTATTGTGTGTATATATATGAATGATATATTTATATTGTAGATAGATATATTTTAATACATATCTTAATACATATCCAGAACAAGGGGCCACACACAGTTTAAGGACATTCTTGCCATAGAGGATTTGTGTCTAGGAGCAGCGAGGTTCTACTGCAGTTGTACAGGGTCTTGGTGAGACCACACCTGGAGTATTGCGTACAGTTTTGGTCTCCTAATCTGAGGAAAGACATTCTTGCCATAGAGGGAGTACAGAGAAGGTTCACCAGACTGATTCCTGGGATGGCAGGACTTTCATATGAAGAAAGATTGGATAGACTCGGCTTGTACTCGCTAGAATTTAGGAGATTGAGGGGGGGATCTTATAGAAACGTACAAAATTCTTAAGGGGTTGGACAGGCTAGATGCAGGAAGATTGTTCCCGATGTTGGGGAAGTCCAGAACAAGGGGTCACAGTTTAAGGATAAGGGGGAAATCTTTTAGGACCGAGATGAGAAAAACATTTTTTTCACACAGAGAGAGTGGTGAATCTGTGGAATTCTCTGCCACAGAAGGTAGTTGAGGCCACACAGTTCATTGGCTATATTTAAGAGGGAGTTAGATGTGGCCCTTGTGGCTAAAGGGATCAGGGGGTATGGAGAGAAGGCAGGTACAGGATACTGAGTTGGATGATCAGCCGTGATCACATTGAATGGCGAATGGTGCAGGCTCGAAGGACCGAATGGCCTACTCCTGCACCTATTGTCTACGTTTCTATGTTTCTATCATTTTATATATATATATATGTATATATTATTATTAAATATATCATTAATATATATTGTAAATGGATATATTTAATACATATTTGATTATTATTGTATACTAGACCAAGTGCGGACCCGTTGGGTCTGCTCCCCCAATGGTGTGATCCCCCAACCCAATATTCCACCATGCACCCGTCTCCTCCAACGGAACTGAAGCCGTTCCCAAATGTAAGATTCCAGCACTCCCCTGCCTCCCTCAGCAGTGGATTGAAAAAAAACTCCAATTGCACCTCCCCTGCCTGCTGCAGCAGTTCCAATTGCAAGACCAATTGGCCCTCCCCTCCTGCTGAAGCACTTGCTGTGATATCCCATTGAGGTGAAAAGCTCAGAGTGTTCCTGTCTTTCAACTTTGTTTTGAAGTGTGTTGGAAGCTGATAGGGAGGAGCAGCGAATCAAAAGGCAGAAAGGCAGCCGGACGCCGGGAGGACGGCAGGCGGCAGCCACACAGTTTTAATATATAATAGATATATATACTTATATGAATCAATATATTATTAAATCTATCATTAATATATATTGTAAATAGATATATTTAATACACATTTGATTATTATTGTCTATATACATTAATATATGAATGATATATATATATACTGTAAATATATATATTTAATACATATCTTATTATTGTGTGTATATATATGAATGATATATTTATATTGTAGATAGATATATTTTAATACATATCTTAATACATATCCAGAACAAGGGGTCACAGTTTTAAGGATAAGGGGGAAATCCTTTAGGGCCGAGATGAGAAAAACATGTTTTTTTCCCACACAGAGAGTGGTGAATCTGTGGAATTCTCTGCCACAGAAGGTAGTTGAGGCCACACAGTTCATTGGCTATATTTAAGAGGGAGTTAGATGTGGCCCTTGTGGATACATCTCCTGCACCTATTGTCTATGTGTCCATGTGATGAAGGAAGGCAGAGAATGTTATTGCCCCATGGTATAGTCAGATCTATTCCAGACAAGCAGGGAGTGAATGGTTCCCGGGGTCAGTCAGCGGGAGTGTGGGGTTGAGGTCACAGTCAGTGAAGCCGCGATCATATTGAGTGGTGAAGCAGAGTGTGTGGGGGGGGGGGGGGGGGGGGGGGTTGGGGCATTTTAGTCCGAGGTAACGTATTGAACTAATTGCTCAACCTGTGGACAAAGGTCGCCCAGTCCAGTCCACCTTCGAACTGGGCACCAGGAGCCCTGAGAGGGTCCCTGGAATTTGGCATTGCCTTGCTGAGTGAAACGGATTGAAGGAAATCAGACAAACAACGTGAGGTGGAGAGTTGGATCTGATGGAGTTTGAACCAATATCCCCTTTGCTGGAACAATACCGCCCGCTCCCAATTTCCATCCCTCAGTATCTATCGCCACAATTCCCAGTCTTTGGAGTTTCTCAATCAATTCCCTGAATAAATCACAACCTGTCTGTCTGTCTGTCTGTCTGTCTGTCTGTCTGTCTGTCTGTCTGTCTGTCTGTCTGTCTGTCTCAGCACGGATTTCACTCGGCTGATGTCATCTGTTTGTCAATCATTTCAAAATCTCTATATTTAAACTCTGTTGAAACTTCACTGTCCCGGTGGAGACGGGAAATGGTATAAAATCCCCAGGAATGTTGTGTCCCAACATTTCATTCCGAGACATTACCGGCAGCTCACGGGGACACGTCGCTGGGCAGAGAAAATGGGGCAGCATTATTGGGAATATGTGGACGTGGAGAAAATCCTGTACGCGATCATTGCTGCCGTTGGAATCCCTGGTAAGTGAGCAGAACAATTCTAGTTTTATAACTCCATCTGTGTGTTAACTGGTGTTGTCCTGATTCTCATCATGTTACAAGTTCCCAACTGATGATCGTTGTACAATAATATGTGAAGAATATCAATCCTCTCTGTGAAATATTTGTGAATTAACGCTGCTGTTTTGTCTTATTTTCAGACAGCTGAAACTAAGCCTCTTTTTCTCTCACTGCTGCCGGCCGGGAGCCACTAGTATGTTGTTCTTGCCTTCAGTGGTACCTTGCACAGAGTTGGCCCAGAGGTCGGGACAGGCAGGCAGGCAGGCAGCTCTCCGGGACAGTGTGACTGGGAGAGAGGGGTTCACATTGTGAAGTTCACTGTGTGTGAGTTATTGATCAGAGTGAACAGCCACTCGCTCCTGTGTGTGTGTCTGTGTGTGGTGTGTGTGTGTGTGTGTGTGTGTGTGTGTGTGTGTGTGTGTGTGTGTGTGTGTGTGTGTGTGTGTGTGTGTGTGTGTGTGTGTGTGTGTGTGTGTGTGTGTGTGTGTGTGTGTCTGTGTGTGTGTGTGTGTGTGTGCGTGTATGTGTGTGTGTGTGTGTGTGTGTGTGTGTGTGTGTGTGTGTGTGTGTGTGTGTGTGTGTGTGTGTGTGTGTGTGCGTGTGTGGTGTGCGTGTATGTGTGTGTGTGTGTGGGGGGGGGTGTGGGGGGGGGTGTGTGTGTGTGTGTGTGTGTGTGTGTGTGTGTGTGTGTGTGCGTGTGTGGTGTGTGTGTGTGTGTGTTGTTACTGAACTCACTGTGGAATGAATCCATAAACGGAGCCACTCTGCTGCCGGATTCCATGTTGTACCTGCCTTCCCTGTTGAAGCCTCCACGTCCCCATCAGATGCCGAGTTCCCAGAGCCCTGGTTAAACGGGGCCGGCCGCTAACGGTTAAGTCTGTGAAAGCGGCTCCATCACAGACTGTGAGCAGCAGCAGGGTTCACTATAGAAAGGACCATTGCGCCTATTGTAGCGGGTGGGTGGCTGCTCGTGCCCTCTCTGCCCTTTACCCCGTCTGCCCGTCGCCTTATCTCTTCTCCCCTGAAGCAGGCAGGCAGGTCGGGCACAGTCGGAGCCGGCTCTGACATTGTTCAACTTGCAGCAGCCGCGCACCGACTCCAACACTCCTGATCTTCAGCTGAAAGTCGAGCCGGTGTTCAGCCCCGGAGACCCCCCGTGTTGAGTAAATGCCCAGTGTCCGTTCCCTTGTCTTTCCGCAGTGAATTTAGTGGCGATTGTGATCCTGTCCCGGGGAAAGTGTGGCCTCTCCACCTGCACCACTCGTTACCTGGTGGCCATGGCAGCGGCCGATCTACTGGTCCTCATCACCGAGGTCATTTTGTCTCGGCTCCGATATCATTACTTTTATTGGACTTTCCTGACCATCACCCCTGTGTGCCGTGTTGACGATGTACTGAGGTCTGCAGCTACAGACTGTTCTGTCTGGTTCACCGTCACTTTCACCGTTGATCGCTTTGTCGCCATTTGTTGCCAGACTGATAGAGACTGCAAAGGAGACGTACAGTCGGTGGAAACGTTGGGTCCCTCTGGATGAGCAAGAGAGCTTCCAGAAACACCTAAGAACACTCGAGCTTCTCGTCCCCAAGCTGGTTTCCAGGAAGGCTGACTTCATACAGGCAAGAATAAAGAAGGACGCTGAAGGATTAGCACAAGCGGCGAATGCTTTCAATTATCCTTCACCAGCCATCAGACTGAGGCCCACGGCCCTTCCTAAGTTTACTGGAAGCAAGCGTGACTTTTATAGATGGAGGAAGGATTGGGAAGCACTGCAAAAGCAAGGTGAACCCACTGGATCAAATGAGGTGAAGAAGGTTCAATTGCTGGACAGTCTGGAGGACAGAATTACAAGAGACCTCCGCCTCACAAGTTATAACACTGCAGATGATATCTTTCGTGTCCTAGAGAACCGGTTTGGAAATCAAACAGCTATTGCTATTGAGATAGTGGAGGAGCTTCAGAGAATCCCACCTGTCAGAGGACATCAGCCACGTAAAATAGTGGAATTAATTCAAGCTGTGGAAAAGGCGCTTAAGGACTTGAGCGATCTCGGAGACACAGGCGCTATTAAAAATCCACTGATGACAAAATCAATTGAAACCAAGCTTCCAGAAACCATCAAGAAGGAATGGATGGTTTATGTAGCTGACAAGAGGAATGCTGTGGCACCAGAGAAACGGTTTGACAGTCTCTTGTCATTTCTCAAAGAGCAGGAGAGCATATACGAACAGCTCGAGCAACTGAGGGACGAGGAGCCGAGTAGTAAGGAAACTCGGACTGAACCAAGACATGCCAGAACCAAGTCTACCAAGTCAGGAAATGACCACACAAGTTGTGTAGTCTGTGGTGACGTAAAGCATAAAAGGAAGCTATACTTCTGCAAGCAGTTTCGAGGGCTAAAGCTGACAGAGAAAAGAGCTGCAGTAAAGAAGTTGGGAGCATGCAAAAAGTGTCTTGAAGTTCATGATGATGGTTCATACTGCAAACCTGCATATCTGTGTAAAAATCAAATCTGCAAGGATGAACAGAATCCTGAGCATCATTTTTATCTGTGCCCCAATTATGAGATGAGGAAAAGCGGTGTGGATCAAAAAAGGAGTAAATTTGCTCCACAGGAAGATAAATGCAAGAAGAAATATACAGTGGACCAAGAGGAGTTTTTCAGAAAACTTCCACCAGAGTTGGCAAAACAATGCCGAGATGTGTTCTCCAACACTGCATCAAGAGCCTTCAACACTGCAAAGCATCAGCCAAGCCTCCTAAAGGAAGGTGGACTGCAAGAGCATCCAGTGATTATGATGCTTCTGGAGGTCGTAGCAAATGCTGGACAAAAGGTTGGGACATTAATTGACTTGGCTTCAGATACCAACTACATAACTCACAAGGCTGCGAGTAGACTGAACCTTAGGAGTGAAGACATCACGCTTATCGTCCATGGAGTTGGGGGGGATGAAGGTCCACGTAGAGACGAGGCGCTACCTTCTAAAGATCCGAGTGAAGACTCCCAAGGGCACACTCAAGTCGCACCAGTTAGTTTGTTATGGATTGGACAGCATTGCAAATGTTCACAAACATGTGACACCACAGCAGCTGCAAAAGTTCTTTCCAGACGTCCCACTTAAGGAATTTGTGAGACCAAAAGAGATACATTTGCTCATAAGCCATAGAGAAGGTCAGCTAGCGCCTCAGAGGATTAGAACTGTTGGAGATCTCATTCTGTGAGATGGACCATTGGGAAAGACTGTTGGAGGTTGTCATCCTGAGCTGTTTGAGAAGCTTACCATGTCAGCCCACATGTCCAAAACACACTTCGCAAGATCAATGAGAGCAGCTGCTTTAAAGTATGAGGAGCTCACTGCCCCAGTCCCTGAGGAACTTTCACCAAACGGACAGGTCGCCGTCAAAGTCCAGAAGTCATTTACATCAACCGCCAATCGGGACTTCTTGGATTGGTGGAAGTGGGATAGCATTGGAGCAGCATGCGAGCCAAAGTGCGGGGGTTGCCGCTGTGGAAACTGCCAGCCAGGCAGAAAAGAAATGACTCTTGCTGAAGAGAAAGAGCTCGAGGTGGTAAGGGAAGGCCTCACCTACGTAACAGGAGACCGTCACAGTAAAGACCCACATTGGCATGCTAGCTATCCTTGGTTGGAAGACCCAGCTTCTCTACCAAATAATAAAAGGACACTGGAAGCCACATTTCTCAGGACGGAGAGGCAGCTATCCAGAGAACCTGAATGGAAAAGTGCCTACACAGCTCGGGTGCACGACATGGTGGACCGAAAGGCTGCAATCAAATTGTCCGAAGACATGATTGCAAACTGGAAGGGACCAGTGTGGTATGTGAGTCACCTTATTGCTCCAAACCCCCACTCTGTCACAACCCCAGTGAGACTAGTGTGGAACAGCAGCCAAAGGTGCAATGGTGTCAGCTTAAATGATTTGCTGATGAAAGGTCCAGACGTCCTCAACCAAATTCGCGCCGTCCTCCTCAGATTCAGAGGCGGAATCTATGCTGCTCTGGGAGACATAAAGAAGATGTATAACTCAATCTGGTTGGAGGACCGTGAAGTACACTTACACAGATTCCTCTGGCGAGATTCCGAGGACGAGGAGCTGGGAGAGTATGCTAGCACAAGAGTGAACATCGGAGACAAACCTGCGGGGTGCATTGCACAGTTGGCAATGCGTGAGACTGCTAATCTTCCTTCTTTTACCCACCTCAAGGATGAGCAGCAAGTACTCCAGAAAGACAGCTATGTTGACGACATCCTCACATCTCACAACAGCCTCGACCAGTTGAGAATCATCACAGCAAATGTGGAACGAATCCTAAAAGCTGGTGGGTTTTAGCTCAAGCCTTGGGTTCTGTCTGGCCAAAGTGGGAGGAAGGAGGACAGTGATGCTTTAAAGACAAGCAAAACAAAAAGCATGATCCTACCAAACCAAATGCATGATGATGATAACAAGGCACTTGGTCTGGGCTACATTGTTGAAGAGGACATGCTCCACGTTATGGTGGGAATCAATTTCTCCAAGAGAAAGAAAAAGATGCGGCTTGGTCAAAGCCTTCTACAAGAGCAAATCAAAACTCAGACGCCAAATCCCCTAACAAGAAGAGAGCTTCTCAGCTAGGTAGCAGGGCTATATGACCCCATCGGCATAGTGGCTCCTGTTAAGCAAAAGGGAGCGATTCTAGTACGCAGAGCTTTCCAATAAGCAAAATAGGGAAGCTGTTCAGTCAGAGACACATGGGACATGGCACTCTCAGATGGACTCAGGGAGGATGCAATTAAGCTCTTTGAAGAGTACGTACAACTTGGAAAAGTCAAGTTCGTCAGGGCACTGACTCCATCTTGCTCCGCAACTGATCCCTTGGGAATCACCTTTTCTGACGGAAGTGAGCACACCTACGGGGCAGTGATGTACCTGAGATGGGATTCAGACCATGGCCCAATTGTCAGACCTGTGGAATCCAAGGCCAAGTTAACTCCCTTGGACCACAGAGGAGACGCTGTTAAAGCAGAGATGTGCGGAGCAGTGTTCGCCTCACGCTTAAAGAAGTATTTTGAGCTACACAGTCAAATTCAAGTGGAGAAGTGGTATCATCTTGTGGATAGCCAAACAATCCTTGGTGCAATACAGCGAGAAAGCTACGGATTTCAGACATTCTTCGCCAATCGGATTGGAGAGATTCAAACAAGCACCAACATTCAGGACTGGCGGTGGATTCCTGGCCCACAAAACATCGCTGATGTAATCACCAGAGGTGCCAGCCCTCAAGACCTTGATCAGTATTCGGAGTGGCAAAATGGACCGAAGTTCCTGGTATTGCCTGTGAGTGAGTGGCCAATAAAATCAGCTAAAGAACTGGCTGCCACTGCCAGAGAGAACATCAACAAGTTACAGAAGAAAGCTTTTGTTGCAGCACTATCAAGAGCCAAAGTAGAGAACTAAGAACCGGAACCAACAAGCCCAAAGAGACCACCTGCAGGGTCAGCTATTCAGAACCTTGTTGATGTCAAGAGGTTCAGCGTTCTAACTCGACTGATCAAGACAGTCGCATGGATTTGGAGAGCAGCGAAGAGGTTTCTTGGCAAGAACAAAGCCCTAAACAATCCAAAGTGGGAGGCCATCTCTTTGACAGGAGTAATTACAGTAAGAGAACGAGAAACTGCTCTAAAAGACATTTTTTGTGCTGCGCAATTGGGCACAACTTTCCCAAGCACCACAACAGATCGACTGGTAGCCTATAAAGACTAAGATTCTGGGCTGATGGTTTGTGGTGGCAGAGTGCAGAGCTTTGAAGAGGATAAAGTTGCTGTTCCCATCCTGCCCGTTGATGCCTGGGTGTCCATGCTGCTAGCTCGGGAGGCTCACAGGGAGAGTCATGACGGAGTGGCTGGGACCTTGCTTAAAATGAGAAGAAAGGCTTGGGTCATAAAAGGAAGGAGAATTGCTCAAAAAGTTGTTGATCACTGCATAATCTGCAAGAAAGCAAAAGCAAAGAAATGTCAACAAGTAATGAGTGATCTGCCGCCTGAAAGAACTGAACCTGCTGCTCCTTTTGAGTTTACAACAGTAGACCTCTTTGGACCCTACCACGTACACGCTGACGTCAAGAAGAGGGTAAAACTCAAAGTCTGGGGAGTTGTCTTCTGCTGTATGGCCAGCAGAGCCATCTACACAGAGTTAGTCAACACCTTATCATGTGAAGGGTTTCTGATGGCTTATCAAAGATTCACAGCAATCCGTGGGCACCCCAAGAAGATTTGGTCAGATCTAGGCACTAATTTTATTGGCGCAAAACCAGTCTTAGAGGAACTATATAGGTTTTTGGACAACCTGGACAGAGCAGCTTTGGAGGAGAACGCAGCTAAAAATGGAACAGAGTGGATGTGGAAAATCCATCCTGCTGATTCTCCACACAGAAATGGCGCTGCGGAAGCTGCTGTGCGCGTTGTGAAGAGAGCGCTCCAAAGTTTTGGAAAATAATCGTCACTCAGTTATAGTGAGTTTCAGACAGCTCTTTACATGGCAGCCAACCTGTCAAATGAACGTCCAATCGACGCCAGGATACAAAGCCGGGAAGACTGCGTTCAGTACATCACACCAAATACTCTTCTGCTTGGCCGAGCATCTCAGTGCGGAGACATCAAGACTTTTGACTTTTCCAGCTACCCCTACAAAAGACTTAGAACAATGCAGTCGGAGGTGAACAAGTTTTGGAAGAGCTGGAGCCAACTCGCTGGTCCTAACTTGTTTATAAGGAGCAAGTGGCACACCACTCAGAGAAATGTCACTGCCGGAGACATTGTCTGGTTAAGTGACCAAAATGCACTGAGGGGGCAATTCAAGCTGGGCAGAGTCGTCAGCTCCAATCCAGACCGCAAAGGCATCATGAGAGACGTTAATGCACGGATCTTTCCAAGTTACTCCATTCCTCTGACAAAGGCTTTGAAAGGAAGGGCAATGCATTCCACTCAGGGGAAGGAGAGGATCCAAGCCACGATAGTTCACAGAGATGTTAGGCGGCTGGTTGTCTTACTTCCAGTAGAAGAACAAGACAGAAATGCATCAGGTGACTAAGTTCAAACCTAGACTTCAAAGTTTGACTTTAAAGCGTCGAACTCCCAAGTGGTTCCATTGGAAGATCGAGTGGGTGGTGTCAAGTCAAACTGAAATGAAAGAACAGGTGCAGAAAAATGCTACATTGAAATCACGAGACAGTGATTAAAGTGGGCGGAACCCCAGCCTGCCGAGTTCTGCCTGGGGGTCAAAAGGGCACACAGCACCAGAAGCCAGTGAAGAAGATACAAGAGACTTGCGAGCAGCAAAACTTGAACAGTAAATCAAAAGGACTGTCCAAAAAGACTGCCGCGATAGCCAGAAAAGGCAAGCAGGACTGATTTTCTACAGACCCGATTGGCAGCCGGTAAGGACTGAACTCTAAATGGACTGAGCCGAAGACTGCAGCCCCAGAGACTCTGTTTAACCCTTTAATATCTGAGAAACTTGTCTGGCTAACGTGTTGATTGAGAAAGTGAAATATTGGTGGTGTTTGTTAACCAAGATGACAGGGTGATGATAGTGTTTGTTGTCTATGTAAAGTGCATCCTGCTTCATTGTGGGGTTAAGGGCTAATGTGAGCTAATTTCTAATACTTGCATGCTATGTGTGGTGTTAGTTTAAATAATTGCATTTTAAAAAATATGATAAAATGTGTTAAAAAACAGTAAAGATTCATATGATATTAAGCTAAAAAATTGGTAACAGTAGTGGGCATTATTTGTATTTTTCATTTAATGAAATGTAAAAATGATTTAAAAAACAAAATGGCTGCTATGAGTTGGAATGTTAGATACATGTAATTTTCTGTTATTTATATTTGGTTACAGTAATGTGTATATTTTTTGCCTTTGTGTCTAAAGGTTTTTCACCTGATAAAGACCAAAAATGGTAAAGACTAAAACTGCTAAAAACTGCTAAGGACTAATCTGCCAAAATAAAAGAAGGAGAAAATAAAAAAGGTGGAAAAGAAGTGTTTGGTCTGAGTGAATCCAGTTAATCATTTCGGGGTAGATAAATCAAATCTCTTTCAAGCGGGGAAACTGCAAAAACATTAGAAGACTTGACACTCTGTGTGAAAAAAGTTTTCCTCGTCTCGGTCCTAAAAGATTTCCCCCTTATCCTTAAACTGTGACCCCTTGTTCTGGACTTCCCCAACATCGGGAACAATCTTCCTGCATCTAGCTTGTCCAACCCCTTAAGAATTTCTATAAGATCCCCCCGCAGTCTTCTAAATTCTAGCGAGTACAAACCGAGTCTATCCAGCCTTTCTTCATATGAAAGTCCTGACATCCCAGGAATCAGTCTGGTCAACCTTCTCTGTACTCCCTCTATGGCAAGAATGTCTTTCCTCAGATTAGGAGACCAAAACTGTACGCAATACTCCAGGTGTGGTCTCACCAAGACCCTGTACAACTGCAGTAGAACCTCCCTGCTCCTATACTCAAATCCTTTTGCTATGAATGCTAACATACCATTCGCCTTCTTCACTGCCTGCTGCGCCTGCATGCCTACTTTTAATGACTGGTGTACCATGACACCCAGGTCTCGTTGCATCTCCCCCTTTCCTAATCGGCCACCATTCAGATAATAGGCTACTTTCTTGTTTTTGCCACCAAAGTGGATAACCTCACATTTATCCACATTATACTGCATTATACTATATTCTTTGTGACTGTGCTGTAATTATGGAGAGAAGTGTAGATTGGTTACTTCTTACTAACTACTTGTAGTGCTTGTTGGTAGAAGCTTGGCCTACTATGTGGTTTATATTATCAGAAGTCTGCTTTAGTAATTAGCAAAGATACCAGAGCGGAGCAAATAGACCACTCCTGCAAATCCAATGGACTGACGTGTAGTACACAACGGAGCGCAACTTCCGCCATTTCAGTAAGCCCGACTTCAGTTATGCCTCTCGCAGTGTAATCAGCGTTGCGGGGGAACAGATTGTGTTTACTATGTTCATAGTATCTTTGCTTGGACACTGTAATATTATGTTTATTGGTAATTAGTGTGAGTAGCTGCTAGTTACTGTAACACCATGCAGATGAATGCTGTGAGTGAGTGGACTTTAATAAACATGTGTTGTACCTTGACATGCATACGACTCGACTCATTACAAGTGGTACAGCACAAGAATGAACCCTTCGGCCCACAATATTTGTGCATGAAAACATTTGAACATCGGCTGAAGTTACCCACTCATCCATTCCTCTCCCTATCTTGTACTCTTGCTCACTGAAATATCTCTCGTATGCTAGAACGAAGACGACATTCTCCACCGCCTCTTGAATCGCCTCTTCCAGCCTCTGGCGGTAATGATTTGTCAAATGCAGCAGCTGCGAATCATCACACCTTTCCAGGAGCTCCGTCATCGAAGACATTGGAGGAGCTGTGATGAATCAAAATAATGGAATTATCGAGGGATGTCTGTTTTCCTCCACCGAAAGCTGCACTTGGGAGTGTCACCACCCCACTCTGCTAAAAGGCAGACCACATGACGGAGATGAGGCGCTCCGATCAGCGGGTTGCTGTCAGGCCAAGCGCCGGATCTACCCGCACACTGCACGGAGGGAGACCCGGCTGCGATCCTCGCCTTGCCCTGATAATGGTCCCCAAGCTGTTGCTGTAACTTATTCCCTGCGATCGATCACCCATTCACACTAGTTCTACATTATCCTGCAAACTTCACGTGAGCAGATTAGTTTAACCTGGCATCATGTTGGGCACAGACAGCATAGGCCGAAGTGTCTGTTCTTGTACTGCAGTGTGCTAGTTTAGATAGAATTCTCCAACCTCTTTCAATACTTCTTATTCCCTTTCCTTCTCTCCTTATCCCAATACACATCCTATTCCCCGTCTGCAAATTTCCCCAACCCTTCTGTAGTGGCCATTTGGCTCTATGTTGTGTGTCATTAATTATGGTCATTTACCGTTAAATTTTAGTCTGCCGGTAATTATGTGGTTGGATTTATTACATAGTCAGTGGCGTGTTTGCTGCTGGGCTTCTTGTGCTGAAGCAGTTTTTTACTTCGTTTAGTTCGGAGGTCCATGGCCAAGAGGTATAATGGGCCTGCCCCATTGCGGGGACCTAATTCGCGACTTTAGAAGAGTTTACCCTCGACTCGTACTCGCAGCATGGTCGACACGAGGTCCTAGGAGGTCTTTGTAACTCTCCTGCATGCCCAAGAGTAGTCCCCGCGTACTCAAGGCCTCGGCTAGGTCGCGGCGTTTTTTTCAGCAAGCTGATAAATGCCCGCGAGTAAAAAAAGGTCACCATGGAAAAAATCAATATTTTTTTTACTCATTGGTTTAGTCGTAGTAGTTCGCAATGCTATCATAGGTAATCGAAGGTAGTCGAAGGTAAAGCTCATTGAGGAAAAAAAGGTAAGTAAACCGACCGGTAATGTTAAAGGGCGCTAAACTTTATTAAACGTTGTCTGGCTTCTTAAAAGTGTCTCCACTCCTTCTCCTCCCCTTCTCCCCCCTCCCTCCCCTTCTCTCCCCCTCCCACTCTAAAGGACTTACCGTAACTGTGCCAGCCGCCTTTTACCTGCCTGCTCATCATGGTTGTGAATTTCAGACAGTGCTCCCCCACTTTTCCTGCCCCCCGCCTTTGCGATGTGTGTGTGTGTGTGTGTGTGTGTGTGTGTGTGTGTGTGTGTGTGTGTGTGTGTGTGTGTGTGTGTGTGTGTGTGTGGGTGTGTGTGTGTGTGTGTGTGTGTGTGTGCTGTGTGTGTTGCGTGTGTGTGTGTGTGTGTGTGTGTGTGTGTGTGTGTGTGTGTGTGTGTGTGTGTGTGTGTGTGTGTGTGTGTGTGTGTGTGTGTGTGTGTGTGTGTGTGTGTGTGTGTGTGTGTGTGTGTGTGTGTGTGCTGGCGGTCGATCCGTTCGTAGTTTCATCGCTGACGGTCAATAGACAATAGGTGCAGGAGTAGGCCATTCGGCCCTTCGAGCCAGCACCACCATTGAATGTGATCATGGCTGATCATCCCCAATCAGTACCCCATTCCTGCCTTCTCCCCATATCCCCTGACTCCGCTATTTTTAAGAGCCCTATCTAGCTCTCTCTTGAAAGCATCCAGAGAACCTGCCTCCACCGCCCTCTTAGGCAGAGAACTCCACAGACTCACCACTCTTTGTGAGAAAAATAGTTTCCTCGTCTCTGTTCTAAATGACTTACTCCTTATTCATAAACTGTGGCCCCTGGTTCTGGACTCCCCCAACATCGGGAACATGTTTCCCGCCTCTAGCGTGTCCAAACCCTGAACAATCTTATATGTTTCAATGAGATATCCACTCATCCTTCTAAACTCCAGCGTGTACAAGCCCAGCCGCTCCATTCTCTCAGCATATGACAGTCCCATCATCCCGGGAATTAACCTGGTGAACCGACGCTGCACTCCCTCGATAGCAAGAATGTCCTTCCTCAAATTAGGGGACCAAAACTGCACCCAATACTATAGGTGTGGTCTCACTAGGGCTCTGTACAACTGCAGAAGGACCTCTTTGCTCCTATATTCAATTCCTCTTGTTATAAATGCCAAACATACCATTCGCTTTCTTCACAGCCTGCTGTACCTGCATGCTTACTTTCATAGATTGATGTACAAGGACCCCCATATCCCCTTGTACTTCCCCTTTTCGCAACTTGTCGTCATTTAGATAGTAATCTGCCTTCCTGTTTTTGCTACCAAAGTGGATAACCTCACATTGATCCACATTAAACTTCATCTGCCATGCATCTGCCCACTCCACCAACTAGTCCAAGTCACCCTGCATTCTCATAGCATCCTCCTCACAGTTCACACTGCCACCCAGCTTTTTGTCATCTGCAAATTTGCTAATGCTACTTTGAATCCCTTCATCCAAATCATTGATGTATATTGTAAATAGCTGCGGTCCCAGCACCGATCTTTGCTGTACACCAATAATCACTGCCTGCCATTCTGAAAAGGACCCGTTAATCCCTACTCCTGTCTGCCAACCGCTGCTCTATCCATGTCAGCACTCTACCCCCAATACCATGTGCCCTAATTTTACCCACTATTCTCATTTGTGGGACCTTATCAAATGCTTTCTGAAAGTCCAGGTACACTACATCCACTGGCTCTCCCTTGTCCATTTTCCTAGTTACATCTTCAAAAAATTCCAGAAGTTTAGTGAAGCATGATTTCCCCTTTGTAAATCCATGCTGACTCGGACCGATCCTGTTACTTCTATCCAAATGTGCGGCTATCTCATCTTTTATAATTGACTCCAGCATCTTCCCCACCACCGATGTCAGGCTAACTGGTCTATAATTCCCCGTTTTCTCTCTCCCCCCTTTTTTTAAAGTGGGATAACATTAGAGAGAGTGGGAGGGGGAGAAAGTGGGAGGGGGAGAGAGAGGGTGGGGGAGAGAGTGGGAGTGGAGAGGGGGAGGAGAATAGGAGGTGGAGGGGGTAGAGGGAATGGGAGCAGAGGGGGAGAGGGTGGTAGAGGTGGGGGGGGGAGGGAGAGAGGGTAATAGAGGTGGGAGGGAGGGGTGAGGTGGAGGAGGAGAGAGATTGGAGGGGGAGAGAGAAGAGGAGAGGAGGGAAAGAGAGGAGAGAGGGAAGGGGGAGGGGGGGAAAGGCAGCGGGTGGAAGGGGGGGAGAGATAGTAGAGGTGCGAGAGAGCGTGGGGGGGAGATAGAGAGAGGGGGAGAGGGAGGGAGATGAAGGGGGAGAGATGGAGAGAGAGGAGGGGGAGAGAGAGGGGGGAGAGAGAGGAGGGAGAGGGAGGGGGAGGGATTCAGATTCAGATTCAACTTTAATTGTCATTGTCAGTGTACAGTACAGAGACAACGAAATGCAGTTGCAGAAATGCAAAGAGAGGGAGATGGAGAGTGAGGGGGAGAGGGAGGGTGAGAGGGAGGGGGAGTGGGAGTGGGAGAGAGGGAGAGAGGGGGGAGAGAGGAAAGAGTGGAGAGAGATTGAGGGGAGAGAAAGAGAATATTTAAAAAACAGGAAAATGTGCGTTAATTTGCCGGAGCAAATAACGGAGAACTGTAAAAACTGTTTTAAAAAATGCAGTAAATCGAAATTTAGAGATAAATAAATTTTAAAAATGTGAAGTGGGTTAATGAGGGGTGTAAGAGAGGGGGGAGAGAGAGGGGGAGAGGTGGATGGAGGGGAGAGAGATGAAATAACGGGCATGAACAGCTGGAAATAACGGGTTCCCCCATTGCGGGGGGCACGGCATTCGGGTTCACACGCACACTGACTACACGGTGCGGGGATGGGGAAACGGGGTGGGGAGAGGGGAGAGGAGGGCGAGAGGGAGAGAGGGGGAAAGAGAGAGTGAGAAAGGGAGAATAAATGGTGAAAATCACCAAACACCAGATCCACAGAGAGAGAGAGAGGGGGGGGGGGAGAGATAATGAATGTGATCAAAAATAAAACGATTTTCAAAACAAACAACAACAAAAAGCGGCAAAAACCCAGTGTTTTATGGACCAGTGTTGTGATAGTCGGTGTAGATTGGTGACGTATTGCGGTAGTGATGAACTAACAACCTCCTGTCCCGCTCTGTCTGTCTGTCTGTCTGTCTACTGGATGTTATGATTCAAGATGATTTAAACGTCACACCTGTGTTTATGACGTCATTTACAGTCGGGATCCGAACGTCGTTGTGGAGAAGCGAAGTCCGAATGAATGACGTTTGGTGAAGAACCTTCTGGAAACGGTTACTTCTTCCCAGCGGGCAACGCGAGCGGGCGGGCGGGAAATAACGGGCGTCAACGGCTGGAGGCGGAGCGTCGACAATTGGGGGCGGGGTTAACGGGCGTTGAACAATTGATGGAGTTTACCGGCAAGAAGGTTCGGGAACAGTTCGACCGGGCGGCTAACGGGCGGACACAGCTGGGGGGGGGGGGGGGTGCGGGCGGACACAGCTGGGGGGGGGGGGGGGGTGCGGGCGGACACAGCGGGGGGGGGGGGGGGTGCGGGCGGACACAGCTGCAGAGGTGTAGTCTACGTGATACGCAGGTATACGCCGTATACCCACTAAGAAAGCTCCAGCATTTCCGTATGCCCACTTAGAAATGCGCAATGACACGTATCAACTTCGATAGTGACAGAAGTTCTGTTTATTTTATGAATGAAAGTATGACAGTTCTGTGACAGTTCTGTCATACTTTCATTCATAAATTCAACCTGTGCGCTGTGTCTCTGTCAGAGTCGCACTTTTCCTTGTCGGAAGTCGGAAAGTCCCGAGTTCCGAGTACAATGGAACGCAGCATTATAATAGCCATACAGAGGCTTCCGTCCATGGCCCGTGCCCGTGACCGTGGTGACCGCCCGTGACCTAGACCTGACGTCACGTCACCTAGACCACAGCGATATCAACTCAGTCGGCGCCGAGGTGATGTCCAGCGGCTCAACAGTAAATATGAAGCGGAAGCAACAAACTACCCTTAGCCATTTAAAAAAAAAACAAGCCTGCTGCTGCCTCGGACAACACTCCAGCAGTCACTAGGACGTTAGATGAAGAAGAGGGAACTACAGCGGACCCTGATGCCAGCAGTGTATCGGGTAAGTGAAAGTCGTATACAAGTGAACTTTAGCAGATATTAGACTACTAGCTACTAGCTTATAAGAGATTTCCCAAACTGAATGAATACCACACATATATTCACTAAACGGCCTTGCTAGCTCAATCTTGTTGTAGTAAAGTAGTAAATAACGTAGTTATTACACATTTTACTGTGAGACTGTGAGTGTGTGTGTGCTGAATATCTCCTTGTTCCTTCTAGATGATAACTCCTGGCCAGCCCTATGGACTGAGAGTCAGGCTAGGGAGTTTAAAAGCAGGCATTCTTGGTTAGAATGGAAGGACAGAAAGTTAGGTAAATATCAGCCAACTTGTAAAGCTGGTATAAACACATGAAGTCAACTTTATGCAAATGAGAGTATAGCTGGTTTATTTTCATCTTAAAGATACATTAATTTCACTTTTATACAATTAAATTATAATGATATTGTCACAGTGAAGCTTATTTACAGTTCAT
The DNA here is from genome assembly GCF_010909765.2 of Amblyraja radiata. Classification (NCBI taxonomy): domain Eukaryota; kingdom Metazoa; phylum Chordata; class Chondrichthyes; order Rajiformes; family Rajidae; genus Amblyraja; species Amblyraja radiata. Next base: position 128,509 of record NW_022630544.1, on the reverse strand, counting down.
TCAATTATTTTGAATAGATTCTTATCCAGTTCAGGTGTTATTGCTAATATAGATTCAAAAAAGACTACTTGTATGATGTTAATTAGTCATGTTTTTGTTTACTTCCAGGTTGTGCTATTTGCAGCTCAACAAAATCTACTGGCGTCTTAACAGAGAAAAGAATTTCCATATCTGAGGAGTGGGCGATGTTTAAGATCCAGTCATCAGGCTCAAGCAGACCAACAGCCCTGGCCTCCTTGAGAAACAAGATCAGACGGCATGAGATGTCCAGGGCACACAAAATAGCTCAGGAGCTCACTGAAAAGGGTGGACAGGATTTACTTGGGAATCTTGTGAGAGCTGTGTCAGACACTGTGTTAGCTGAGACAAATGCTGTATTCAGAACAGCATATTATCTTGCCAAGATGAACCAACCTTTCTCTGACCATGACGATCTCATTGAGCTTCAGGAAAAAAACGGTGTCAACATGGGCACAAGTCTGCACTCAAGGTTCAGTTCAACAAAAATTGTGGAACACATAGCAAAAAAGATGCAGACAAAAATAGTTGACAGCATTGTGTCATCTTCAAGCAAGCTGTCTGTTCTCATTGATGAGGCAACTTCTCTCAGCCATAAATCAGCCATGATTGTCAATGTGAAGGCCTCTTTAGATGGAGCTACTCCTGAATTTGTTTTTTTGGACCTGGTGGAGCTGGAAAGCCAGAGGGCAGAGTCTATAGAGGAAGCTCTATTAAACTGTTTGGACACTGCAGGCTTTAGTGAAGAGTGGCTTCAAAACAACTGGATCTCATTTGTTTCTGATGGAGCCAGTGTTATGTTAGGCAAAAACTCTGGTGTGGCAACCAGGCTGACTGCAAGGTACCCTAACCTCTTCACATGGCACTGTATGAACCACCGTCTAGAACTGGCTGTAAATGATGCTGTGGATGAGGGTCAGACAGTCAACCACTTCAAAGTTTTCATGGACAAACTCCACAATCTCTACAGTCAGTCCAATACAAATTCACGGGAACTTATGGAAGCAGCACAAGAAGTGGGCTCACAAGTCCTGAAGATTGGCAGAGTTTTAAACACCCGATGGGTTGCCAGCAGTTTCCGTTCTGTAAAGGCTGTGTGGAGGTCATACGAAGCACTTAACAGACACTTTGAGAATGCTGCAGGAGACCAAACAAGAAACGGCAAAGAGAGGCAAACCTACAGAGGCCTGGCACGTCGTATGCAAAGCAAGGAATTTCTTTGTGACCTTGGACTCATGTATGATGCACTATCTGAACTTTCAAACCTGTCCCAGCAATTACAGGCCCATTCAATCACACTTTTAAGAGCAGAACAGCTGCTGAAGCGCACCATCCGAGTGCTGGCATCATTTAAAGATTCTCCAGGAGAGAAATTGGAGGAAGCATTGAAAGCACAGGCTTTGGGACAGTTTGGATCAGTGTCCCTGGAGTCAAATGCTAAGCTCATGCCGATCAATACAAAGCAGTTCCTACAAAGTCTGATCAACAACATGGAGAAGCGGCTCTCAATTAAGGATGAAATTCTTCATGATCTCAGCATTCTGGATTCAACCATCTGGCATACGGCACGATGAGTCACAGGTAAAACGACTGTGCAGGCGATTCAATCTTTGTCAAGAACAAGCTGTCAATGGAATGAGAGATTTCATCGAGCACCCAGGGAGTGAACCTGAATGCCTCAAAACACTCATCCACTGCATGCAGACCATCCCTTGCAGCACTGCAGATTGTGAAAGGGGCTTCAGTCTGATGAATATTGTGTACACAGACCAAAGATCTAGAATGTTGTTGTCTAGTGTCAGCAATTTGATGATCAGCATCAATGGGCTTTTTGAGCCAAGCAAATATGTATCAACATGGTTATGAAGCCATCGCTCTGCCACGCAAGCAAGAAGGCAGAGTACACCTCAGATGCCTGAGTACAAGCAAATTTGGAAAGTTTTGTAAACTAGCAGGCTACTACATTTAAAGTGAAAAACAATTGTTGACAAAATCCCTTTTAGTGGAATACAAACACTTTTCCATACCAGTAGCAAGTATGGAAAAGTGTTTGTATTCCACTAAATATCCCTCATGTAACAGTGTATTCACCTTTGTTTGTTACTTTTTTACAATGAAGGGATTGTGGTGTTTGTTTTATTTTGCATGGGTCATTTTGCTGGTCGTATTTGCGGATGTACTGTTTTTCTTCTCTGTTAAACACTGAACAGATGTTATTTGCATAGGACTTACTGTGATTGAAAATGTGTATTTTGTGATGCTGTGTGATTGCTGTATTAAGTATGAGTGTGAGACGTCTTAGAACAGTTGCTGATATGTTTTATTTATTTTAATTTATTATTTAAGTATTTTTGTATGGGAAACATAATTCTAAAGAACATGTTTTTATTTTGTATTTTTGCATTTATTGTTTCTTATATAGGGTATTTTATTTTATTCAGTTGTAATTGTTTCTGACAAATGACTAACTCTGTTTTTTCTTGTCTCAAAACTCTAAACAGAGCATGCAGCAGCAGCAGCAATAAATGTCCTGTGCAAAAGACTCAAGTATCCCGTCGTCTCCTTATTTTGATTTGACTGTTTATTGTCCTAGAAACTGATGACAATATCGAGTGTTGAATAATCTCAATTACTTATGGTGGTTGTAGGCTACTGTATGCGACAGTGAGTGTGGCGGTGTTTATAGGACGGGTGTGGAAGAGGCTAGGAGAGAATCATCACAGTATACCCACTACAAAAAACTAGACTACACCACTGGTGACCAATTATTCTGCAGGCACTGTGCTGCCAGAGTTCGACAGGTAAGTATTTGGTGGCTGATTTAACTGAGCTGCTAGCTCAGTATGAACAGCTGGTAGTGCAGCTGCAAAACGACATTCAGGACAAAGTGACCCAGCTACACGTGAAAGATGAACAGCTTAAGGTAACATCAATTCCAGTTGAATATTTGTTACCCTCACTGAGTGAGCTATTACAGTGATCTGTGTACTTTGTGTTTGCATTTCTGCAGTTGGATTTCACTTTAAAGCCTGAAAATTCAGTCCAAACAATTAACAATGCCTCTTATTTTCTAAAGCAAAGACTATTGTTAAACTGTTTCACGTCGTGTGTCGGATCTTTTCAAGGAAATTGAAAGGATGCCTTCACACTTGGTTTAGAAGGTTGTACTTCAAAATAGACTACAAAATGTTATTTAAAAGTCCTACTTAAATGATTTAAGCAAAAAGTAATGCCTGATGCTTCCAGTACAATACTGAGAGAATGCTGCACCTGAAGTGCCAACTTTCAAATGAAATGTTAAATTAAATCATGTTTGGTGTCTCAGGTGGATGTGAAATATTTTATTTTGGCATATTTTAGAGAAAAAAATGTGTTTTCAGGGTGATTTTTCCCGTCTTTACCCCAAAAGTAACTCTTCAAGTAGTTAATCCACCACATTAGTACATTATCACATATTTGCTATTTTCAAATTAGTTACATAGTTTATGACATTCCAATGTTAATTGAACAATAAAGGTCCCTTATAAGCAACGTTGGCTGCAAACAAATTTTAGACACTCGGAGGAAGTCATTGTTTTCTGTTTAAATCCAGTAATGATTCTTCGGACCTTGACCATGAAAGAGTTTGTTCTCCCGACTGTGGGAGAAAAGGAGGGCGATGGTAAAAGTTATTCTCCTTCCATCACAGTGGGGAATATGTGGTCGCCGAAAAACACGATGGACGAGCTGCCTGCCCTGGTGGGGAGTCGGGGGGACTGCCGTGAGTGCAGTGATCCTGGAGTCTGGTGCGAGTGTGGACGGCTTTCTGACTTTGGGCGGACAGGGACTGCAGAGAGAGTACAGCGGTCGGTGAAGGAGCGTGTGTGTGGCCCGGACATTGAACTGATGGCTGTGGGTCTCCGCTTATGCTGGGTGCCCTAGGGATTCTCACACGCCGCTGTAGTGGTTGTTTATGTTTAATCTTTATGTAGTTTTGTGTCTTGTTACTTTTTTGGTATGTGTGTGGTAAATCATATTTCACTGTACCTCAGTACACGTGACAATAAAGGACCATTAAACCATTGAATGTGAATTAATGATTTCATCCCCTGATTTCATTAATGATACTTTAAATTTAAATATGTCTCAAGGTGGAATTGAGGACCTAACTATTGGTGCAGTTGAATTACAAATGTTGCGTGTGTGTGATTTCCATTCTATGTTGCCCAGTTTTTATCACTGTTTAGAGGTATTAATCACTTCCTCAGTTGCTGGAAGACTTGAAGAAAAAACTTCGTAAAAGGGAAGAGGCACTGCTGGAAACAACACAACTTGTGGAAGTGCTGCAGATAAAGCTCGGTGAGAAGAATCTGGAGCTAGCGGTAAGGACATCATCCTTTGCTGCTGTGTGAATCTCTATTACAGGGAAAGATCTCTGCAACCAGCTAAGGGATTCTATTGTAACTGGCAGTGAAATAAAAATAGCAGGGAGCCTCTTGGAAATATATCTTTAAATATGAAAAAATTAGAAGATTTTCTTTTATATGAATCTCCCCATTCTTTTTTTCTAAATCAGTTCATTAACCGTTTTATGATCTGTTATAGTGCAGAATCACAGTTTATGTGGAGCCTTGCAGCATTGTTTAAATTTGGATGACTACTTGACAATTCCATTTTGACAGGTTCAACTTTTCTTGCTTATCTGCTTGGATTATTCATTTCATTCATTTAATGTTATTTTAGAAAGCTGCATTATTCTAAGCTTAAAGGGACTGTCCCACAGGTGACTTTTTAGGCGACTGTAGGAGACTATCCAGTCGTCACATGGTTGCCACATGTTCGCAGGTGGTTGTTGGAGAGTCGCCTTCATGGACGTGAGGAGTTTCCCGCATTCTGAGAACGCGTCGCGGCCTCCTTATGGTCGCCGCAAAATCTTCAACATGGAGAGTAGCGGGAATTCCCGTGCCATAGGTCCTAATGGGTTGCCAGGAGGTCGAAGGTTCTCGTAGGTTATAGCCGATGCAGACCGGTGAATTTCATTGGCTCATTGGGGAAAAAAAACGTAAACAGTAGTTTTCAGAACCAAGGAAAACTGTTGTAATGTTAATGTCCGTCGAGCTTCACAACCGTGGATCTCTGGCTTCTTAAAAGTTCTCTCCACTCCTTTTACCCCCTTCTCCCCCCCTCTTTCAAAGGACTTACTGTCCACTGTGCTTTAGCCGTCTTAATTACAGCGCCAACCTTCCTGTTCATCGTGGCGTGTGTCTATCACCTTGGCTTTGCACCTTGTGAATTTCACTCAGACAGCGCCTCCCCTGCTTGCCCTGTCTCCCGCCTGCATAATGGGCTGGTGAAGGAAGCGATGTGTGTGCGTGTGTGTTCCACTCTGACAGTCGCCGTTCCAGTTGCCGGTTTTTCAGGTGACTGCCGGCAACTTGACAGACGACTGACAAATCGCCTAAGTGGAACGGGCTCCCGAAATTTTTTTTAGTGTAATTTGGCTACTTTTTAATTTTTTAGGAGTTGGTTGAAGATTTGAGGAAGCTTGAGGACGAAAATGAAAATCTCGACAACAAGCTTCTGGCTGAAGACCACGCCACCCATATCAAGGTCCGAGATCTGAAGGAAAGACACAAAGCAGATTTAAATAATCTCAAAGGTAAACACAGCAATCAGCTCCGTAAAATCAGGGAGAAACATGCACAAGAAACATCACAGAAAGATCAGTGCTGTTTACAACTTCACAAAGTTCTCCAACTTTTAGGACCTCACGCCAAGTTCTGTGCACCCCTTGCAGAACAGGCAACTGGTTCTTTAAATAATTTCACCGAACGGAAGATTAACGAACTGGAAGGTAATTACTCAAAGTTGACCTGTTAATATTTTTGGCCATAAATGGTCCTACCGCAGATTTGTACATCTGTCGTTTCGTGGCAGGGAGTAGGTTTGCCCTAAAATATTCTAGCATTAGAGGAATGGAGTGGATTTTATAACAAAACTCTTCATTTTTGTTTTGCCATGTAATTATCTCGTCCCTGTAACCTCGTGAGATTTTGTGTATGCAAATTAATTGCTGTAATTCCCATATTTTATCACTGATCACACTTAAAAATATACTTCATTGTAAATAGGTTCGCACATTCAGTGATCAGGAAAAGTAGCGTGTAATCTAAGTTTTTTTCATTCAGGTATTCTGGTCAGATTCCTTGATCAGAAGATAGTGATGTTTAAAGGATTCAAGAAAATAATTCTTTGTGAAGCATTTGTGAGAGTCTGCCAAATGGCTGACAGGAACACACAGTAGTCATTTGGACAGATTCATACAGATGCTTTTTAAAAATTCTCTTCTTGAATCCTTTAAACATTGCTATCACTGAATTTTAATTTTGAGACGGTGCTGATAGTTAAAACATGACATCGTGAAGGGCGGCCTGGTGGCGTAGCGGTGGAGTTGCTGCCTTTCAGCGCCAGAGACCTGGGTTTGATCCTGACTGTGGTGCTTGTCTGTACGGAGTTTGTATGTTGTGGGTTTTCATCCAGGTGCTCCGTATCCTCACAAAGACGTACAGGTTTGTACGTTAATTTAGATCGTCCCCCTGCGGCCTATATTGCTAGCAGCTAGCTGCTAGCCGCCAGAACCGCTAGTATCCCTGCACGCTGCCCGGAGAGGAAGCTGGCGGAGAATCCCCGTTCCAGCGCAGGTCCGCAGAAACAGCAGGTACAGCAAGTACAGTACCTGGAAACAAAGAGGAAGCCTCCATTGTGTCCGGAAACGTGGCCGTCGGGCAGGACTTCAGGTCAGAATGAAGCGCAGGGGCCTTCGGCCCCCTCTCCCAACTATCCTACTGGCTAATGTACAGTCCCTTGAAAACAAAGTGGAGGACTTAAGGGCAAGACTGCTTTATCAAAGGGAGCTGAGGGAATGCTCTGTGTTCTGTTTCACAGAGACATGGCTCACCCCCAGCTCCCCAGACTCAGCGGTCCAGCCTGAAGGGTTCTCCATCCACCGCATGGACCGTACCCTGGCATCTGGGAAAGGGAGAGGAGGGGGCGTCTGCCTCATGGTCAACTCTGCGTGGTGTTCCGACGTGGCAGTCCTGTCCAACTCCTGCTCTCCACACCTCGAACATCTGGCGGTGAAGTGCCGTCCCTTCTACCTCCCGAGAGAATTCACCTCCGTTATCCTGACCGCGGTCTACATCCCACCCCAGGCAGACGTCCGTCTGGCACTGGAGGAGCTGCACGCCGTGGTCAACAAACACCAGACGTCTTACCCCAAGGCATTTACCACCATTGCTGGGGACTTCAATAAGGCGAACCTCAAGAAATCACTCCCCAACTTCCACCAACATGTCTCCTGCTGCACCAGAGGACCTAACACCCTCGACCACTGCTACACCACCATCAAGAATGCCTATCGTTCTATCCCTCGCCCTCACTTCGGTAAGTCCGACCATACCGCGGTGCTGCTTCTTCCTGCCTACAAGCAGCAATTAAAGAGCGCACCCCCAGAAGTGAGGACAGCACAGAGCTGGTCGGGGGGGGGGCAGAAGAACAACTCCAGGACTGTTTGGAGTCTGTAGACTGGGCAATGTTCAAGGACTCGGCAACGGACTTGAACGAATATGCCACAGTCGTTACAGACTTCATAAAGAAATGTGTGGAGGACTGCATCCCTACAAAAACCTTCCGAGTGTTTCCCAATCAGAAACCTTGGATGAACTTTGAGATCCGCACTCTCCTGAAGTCCAGACACATGGCATTCACATCCAACGATACAGTGGCCTACATGAAGACCAGATACGACCTTGGTAAGGCCATCAAAAAGGCCAAAAGGGACTTCTGCTCCAAACTGGAGGACGAGACAGATGTTCGGCAGCTGTGGCAGGGTCTGAATGCAATCACCTCCTACAAGGCAAAACCAGGAAGCAGCTCGAATGCCGGTGTAACATCACTCCCTGACGAGCTCAATGCGTTTTACGCACGCTTTGACAGGGAGAATACTGATGTGCCTTCCCGATCCCCCATTCGCTGTGATGGCATTTCAGTCTCAGTCATAGAGGCCGATGTCAGGAAATCCTTCAGAGGGGTGAACCCCCGAAAAGCACCTGGACCTGATGGTATACCCGGCCGTGTTCTAAAAACCTGTGCGGACCAACTGGCGGGAGTTTTTACGGACATTTTCAACCTCTCACTTCTGAGGTCTGAGGTCCCCACCTGCTTTAAAAGGGCATCAATTATACCGGTGCCCAAGAAGAGTAAGGTGACGTGCCTCAATGACTATCGACCAGTGGCACTAACGCCGGTGGTGATGAAGTGCTTTGAGAGGTTGATCATGGAGCAAATCAACTCCTACATCGACAAAAACCTGGACCCACTGCAGTTCGCGTACCGCCACAACAGATCAACGGTGGATGCGATCTCGCTGGCCCTCCACTCCGCACTGGACCACTTGGACAACAAAAACTCATATGTCAGGCTGTTATTCATTGATTACAGCTCGGCATTTAACACAATCATCCCCTCCAAACTGGTTACCAAACTCGCAGAACTGGGTCTCTGCGCATCCCTCTGCAACTGGATCCTCGACTTCCTCGTCCACAGACCACAGTCTGTTCGTATTGGTGGAAATGTGTCAGCCTCAATAACAATCAGCACGGGAGCACCTCAAGGCTACGTGCTCAGCCCCCTGCTGTACTCACTCTATACCCATGACTGCGTAGCGAACCACAGTGCGAACTCCATCAAGTTCGCTGACGACACCACTATTGTGGGGCGTATCACTGATGGGGATGAGTCAGAGTACAGAAGAGAGATCGAGCAACTGTCCATATGGTGCCAGCGCAATAACCTGGCCCTGAACACCAGCAAAACCAAGGAACTGATTGTGGACTTTGGAAGGAGTAGGAGGGGGACCCACAGCCCCATTTATATCAACGGGTCGATGGTTGAAAGGGTCAAGAACTTCAAATTCCTGGGGGTGCACATCTCTGAAGATCTTTCCTGGTCCGAGAACACTAACGCAATTATCAAAAAAGCTCATCAGCGCCTCTACTTCCTGAGAAGATTACGGAGAGTCGGATTGTCAAGGAAGACTCTCTCTAACTTCTACAGGTGCACAGTCGAGAGCATGCTGACCGGTTGCATCGTGGCTTGGTTCGGCAATTTGAGCGCCCTGGAGAGGAAAAGACTACAAAAAGTAGTAAACACTGCCCAGTCCATCATCGGCTCTGACCTTCCTTCCATCGAGGGGATTTATCGCAGTCGCTGCCTCAAAAAGGCTGGCAGTATCATCAAAGACCCACACCATCCTGGCCACACACTCATCTCCCTGCTACCTTCAGGTAGAAGGTACAGGAGCCTGAAGACTGCAACAACCAGGTTCAGGAATAGCTACTTCCCCTCAGCCATCAGGCTATTAAACCTGGCTCGGACAAAACTCTGATTATTAGCAACCACTTTCTGTTATTTGCACTACCAGTTTATTTATTCATGTGTGTATATATTTATATCATGGTATATGGACACATTTATCTGTTTTGTAGTAAATGCCTACTATTTTCTGTGTGTTTAAGCAAAGCAAGAATTTCATTGTCCTATACAGGGACACATGACAATAAACTCACTTGAACTTGAACTTGGCGTTGACTATTCGCCGCTTCTCCGCCCGCTGTTCCCCCCACCCCCCCTGTCTGTTACCTACCTGCCTGTCTGTTCCCTGCCGGAACCTGTGCACCATCGACGCTGGACACCTCCTGTGCCTGTGCACCATCGACGCTGGACAACCTCTCTGCACCCGCACTGCTGGACAACCTCTATACCTGCTCTGCTGGACAACCTATCTGCTCCCTCAATGCTGGACACCTCGCTGCATCTGCACGGCTGGTCAACCTCTTTGCTCCCTCACTGCTCGACACCTCGCTGCACCCGCTCTGCTGGACAACCTCTCTGCTCCCTCACCGCTGGATACTCTCTCCACCTGCACCTGCACCGCTGGACACCTCTCTGCACCCTCACCATCATGCTCAAATACTCAACTCTGCAGATGACTGGTCTTTTCAACAACCACATCCCATCCTGCATCCAGGTCATTGAACAGCTTGGACTTCTGCGTCGACCCCGTTTCATCCACAGAGGCTCTCGACGCAGGCTTGTTTACTTCAACCACGGACATTCCATCCCATCCATCTGCTCTCTACCACGCTCTACCCCCCCTCAACCGCGTCACCCCCCATCCCAGCTGACCGCACGCACTGTCAACCGGGACAACCTCAGATCTCTCCAGCCTGCCCCCATCCCTCCACCCTCTCACAATGCCAACTTTGCCCTCCTCAACACCAGGTCGCTCAACAACAAAGCCCTTGCCCTCCATGAACTAATCCTTGACAACACTCTGGACTTCCTTCTGCTCACTGAGACCTGGCAACAACCCAATGTCTTCTCCCTCAATCAAGCATCCCCACCTGGATTTAATTACATTTCCAAACCCCGCCCCTCCCGCCATGGAGGTGGCCTCGCTGTTACTTACAACCAGAATTTTCGGATCACTGAACTCACCTTCCCCCCCAGTAGCATCATTTGAATTCCTCGCCTTCAAATCCCTTTCCTCCATGACAGTCATCCTCATTTACCGGCCACCTAAACCAAACCCCTCCTTCCTATCTGACTTCACTGAACTCCTCACACTTGCCTCATCCCTCTCCCCACGTCTGCTGCTACTTGGTGACTTAAATATTCACATGGACTCCCCCACCTGCAAGCTCGCATCTGAATTCGCCTTTTTACTTGACAACTTCTCTCTCACTCAGCACGTCACCTTTCCCACCCATGTCAAAGGTCACATCCTTGACCTGGTCTGCTCCACAAATCAACCGGTACTCGACCTCCATCCTTGCCTCTTCCCCCTCTCTGATCATAAGCTTATACGGTTCACCATCCCTTCTCCGACACCTCGCCCCCGCTTCCTCCGAGAAATCACCTTCAGTAATCTAAAATCCATTGATCCCCACCATCTCTCTGACCTGCTCACCACCTCTCTCCCCCTGGACTCAACCCCCATCTCACCTGATGATCTCACAAACCATCTCAACTCCACCTTGTCTACCTCCCTTAACACTATGGCCCCCCTCAAAACAAGAACCGTAACTTTCAACACATCTTCACCCTGGTACACACCTGCACTTCGTAAACTGAAACAGACTGGTCGCCGACTTGAACGACTCACAAAGAAATCATCTCTCACAGTCCACCTTGAAGCTTACAAACTCCACCTCACTGACTACAAAGATGCCCTCATTGCTGCAAAATCTGCCTACCTCTCCTCCATATTCACCGATCCCTGCCTAAACCACAGAAGCCTATTCTCCACAGTGGGCAACCTCCTCAAGCCTCGAGCCAACACTCTCCCTACCTCTACCCCGGTTCTCTGCAACTCATTGCTCCACTTTTTCGCTGATAAAATCAGCACCATCTATCAATCTTTATCCCCTGTACCCGACTCCCCAGCATCTACTCCACCACCTACCAAGGCCCCTCCTTTCAACATCTCCACTGACCTCCTTACCCCTCCTCCACAATGCTTCCTCTCCCAGTTTGACCTGGTCACCCCTACTGAAATCTCCAAACTCATCAGCTCTTCCAAACCCACAACCTGCTCCCTCGACCCTCTCCCCACTCCCCTGCTGAAGTCCTGCCTCCCCATTCTCTGCCCCTACCTCACTAATCTCTTCAACTCCTCATTGTCCCAAGGAATTGTCCCCTCCGCTTTCAAAACTGCTGCTGTCACACCAATCTTAAAGAAACCTGGTCTTGATCCCTCCTCTCTCATTAACTACCGCCCAATCTCAAACCTCCCCTTTCTTTCAAAATCCCTGGAGCGTATCGTTGCGTCACAACTTCATTCCCACCTCCTGGCGTATAACCTACTTGAACCCCTCCATAGCACAGAAGCTGCTTTCCTCAAAGTCCTCAACGACCTCCTCACCTCTGCTGACACCGGTTCCGTCAACATCCTCATCCTCCTCGACCTGAGCGCAGCCTTCGATACAGTGAACCATAACATCCTGCTCACCAGACTCAAAGACCTCGGCATTGAAGGCTCTGCACTCAGCTGGCTCCGTTCCTACCTTTCCAACAGATCCCACTTCATCTCTCTCCACAACCACACCTCTGCTACAGCCACAGTCACTCAAGGCATTCCCCAAGGCTCCGTACTCGGCCCCCACCTCTTCATCATCTACATCCTCCCCCTTGGGCAGATACTCCGCCACTTCAACCTGGACTTCCACTGTTACGCCGATGACACCCAGATCTACCTCGGCACCAAATGTCCCCACAACCCCCCCCCCCCCCCTCTCCCATATCAACTCCTGTTTGTCAGCTATAAAAACCTGGATGCAACATAACTTCCTCAAACTCAACAGCGATAAGACAGAATTCCTCCTCATAGGCTCCAAAGCCACACTCAGCAAAATCAATAACCCCTCTCACCATCGACGGCACCACTGTCTCCCCATCTCCCCAGGCCCGCAACCTTGGCGTGATCTTTGATTCCACCATCTCCCTTGAGCCTCACATCCGCCATGTCATTAAAACCTCCTTCTTTCATCTCCACAACATCGCCAAACTCAGACCCTCTCTCACACCTCCCGCTGTTGAAAGACTCATCCATGCCTTCATCTCCTCCCGACTGGACTATTGCAACTCACTTCTCCTTGGCATCAGCTCCACCTACATCAACCGACTCCAACTGGTCCAGAACGCAGCCGCCCGACTCATCACCCACACCAAATCCTGGCACCACATCACTCCAGTCCTCAAACAACTTCACTGGCTTCCCATCTCCCACCGGATCACCTACAAAATCCTGGTCCTCACCTACAAAGCCCTCCACCATCTGCCCCCCCCATATCTCACTGACTTCCTCTCCCCCTACCAACCCTCACGGTCCCTCAGATCCACATCAGCCGGTCTCCTCTCCATCCACATGTCCAACCTCCGCTGTTTTGGGAACAGAGCCTTCTCCAGGGCAGCTCCCAGGCTCTGGAACTCCCTCCCCCAACTGATCCGCAATTCCGTGTCCCTCACCATCTGCCAGTCCCGCCTCAAGACCCATCTCTTCACCTCTGCCTATCCTTAGCCCCACGTCCCCCTCCCTTTTCATCTGTGCATGAATTGCCTCATATTGTGTTTTGAATTGAATTTTGTCTTTAATTTGTGTACTAGTCATGTCTCTACTATTTATTTCATTCCCCTTACATGTTTTTCCTCTACCTGCTAAATTTTTGTAAGGTGTCCTTGAGACTCTTGAAAGGCGCCCATAAATAAAATTTATTATTATTATTATTAATGATGCCAGCGCAATAACCTGGCCCTCAACACCAGTTAAACCAAGGAACTGATTGTGAACTTTGGAAGGAGTAGGAGGGGGACCCACAGCCCAATTTATATCAACGGGTCGATGGTTGAAAAGGTCAAGAACTTCAAATTCCTGGGCGTGCACATCTCTGAAGATCTTTCCTGGTCCGAGAACACTAACGCAATTGTCAAGAAAGCTCATCAGCGCCTCTACTTCCTGAGAAGATTACGGAGAGTCGGCTTGTCAAGGAAGACTCTAACTTCTACAGGTGCACAGTAGAGAGCATGCTGACCGGTTGCATCGTGGCTTGGTTCGGCAACTTGAGCACCATGGAGAGGAAAAGACTACAAAAAGTAGTAAACACTGCCCAGTCCATCATCGGCTCTGATCTTCCTTCCATCGAGGGGATTTATCGCAGTCGCTGCCTCAAAAAGGCTGGCAGTATCATCAAAGACCTACACCATCCTGGCCACACACTCATCTCCCCGCTACCTTCAGGTAGAAGGTACAGGAGTCTGAAGACTGCAACAACCAGGTTCAGGAATAGCTACTTCCCCACAGCCATCAGGCTATTAAACCTGGCTCGGACAAAACTCTGATTATTAATAACCACTTTCTGTTATTTGCACTTTATCAGTTTATTTATTCATGTGTGTATATATTTATATCATGGTATATGGACACATTTATCTGTTTTGTAGTAAATGCCTACTATTTTCTGTGTGCTTAAGCAAAGCAAGAATTTCATTGCCCTATACAGGGACACATGACAATAAACTCACTTGAACTTGAAAGAGAGACGCAGAGAGGCAGAGAGGGGGGGAGGGGGAGAGGGAGTGAGCAAAGAAGGAACGCAGAAGCTGGAAAATCGACGGTACACAAAAATGCTGGAGAAACTCACCGGGCGCAGTAGCATCTATGGAGCGAAGGTTAGGCAACGTTTCAACGTTTTAAACTCGCCCCCCTCTCAAAGTCGCGCACATGGGCAGTGGCAGAACTGCAGCGCCGCTGAAGGTAAGTTTTGTAACATACCTATCTTCAGGCATTTAAAGAATAAGGGATGGGCCAGTTCAAGATTCAAAATTCAATTTAATTGTCATTCACCAATTAAGATCCAGTGAAATGAATGAATGAATGAATGAGTTTATTGGCCAAGTCTGTACACACAGCAAAAGGATTTGAGTATAAGAGCAAGCAAAAGGATTTGAGTATCAGAGCAGGGAGGTTCTACTGCAGTTGTACAGGGTCTTGATGAGACCACACCTGGAGTATTGCGTACAGTTTTGGTCTCCTAATCTGAGGAAAGACATTCTTGCTATAGAGGGAGTACAGAGAAGGTTCACCAGACTGCTTCCTGGGATGGCAGGACTTTCATATGAAGAAAGACTGGATAGACTCGGCTTGTATTCGCTGGAATTCAGAAGATTGAGGGGGGATCTTATAGAAACTTACAAAATTCTTAAGGGGTTGGACAGGCTAGATGCAGGAAGATTATTCCCAATGTTGGGGAAGTCCAGAACTAGTGGTCACAGTTTAAGGATAAGAGGGAAGTCTTTTAGGACCTAGATGAGAAAATCATTTTTTGCACAGAGAGTGGTGAATCTGTGGAATTCTCTGTCACAGAAGGTAGTTGAGGCCAGTTCATTGGCTATATTTAAGAGGGAGTTAGATGTGGCCCTTGTGGCTAAAGGGATCAGGGGGTATGGAGAGAAGGCAGGCATGGGATACTGAGTTGGATGATCAGCCATGATCATATCGAATGGCGGTGCAGGCTCGAAGGGCCGAATGGCCTGCTCCTGCACCTATTTTCTATGTTTCTACATACAAGGAATTTGCCTTGGTGCTCCACTCGCCAGCAACAACACGACATACAGCAACAATCAGAGGTAGAGACAGAGGTAGAGACAGAGGTAGAGAGAGAGACAGAGGGAGGGAGACAGAGGGAGGGAGAGAGAGAGGGAGAGAGAGAGACGGAGGGAGAGAGAGACAGACAGAGGGAGGGAGGGAGACAGTGGGAGGGAGAGAGACAGAGGGAGGGAGAGAGACAGGGAGGGAGAGAGAGACAGAGAGAGAGAGAGAGGGAGACAGATGGGGAGAGAGAGACAGAGGGAGGGAGAGAGACAGAGGGAGGGAGAGAGACAGAGGGAGGGAGAGAGACAGAGGGAGGGAGAGAGACAGAGGGAGGGAGAGAGACAGGGAGGGAGAGAGAGACAGAGGGAGGGAGACAGATGGAGAAAGACAGAGGGAGGGAGAGAGACAGAGGAGGGAGAGAGAGAGAGGGCAGAGAGACGGGGAGGACAGAGGGAGAGAGACAGAGGGGGGGGAGAGAGAACAGAGGGGGGGAGACAGAGAGACGGGGGGGGGGAGAGAGACAGAGGAAGAGGGGGAGGCGAGACAGGGAGAAGGGGCAGAGAGGCAAAGAGCAGGAAATACAGGGGGGCAGAGAGACGGGGGGGCAGAGAGACGGGGGGGCAGAGAGACGGGGGGGGGCAGAGAGACAGGGGGGGGGCAGAGAGACGGGGGGGGCAGAGAGACAGGGGGGGCAGAGAGACAGGGGGGGCAGAGAGACAGGGGGGGGGGGCAGAGGGAGGGGGGGCAGAGAGACGGGGGGGGGCAGAGACAGAGACGGGGCAGGAGAGGGGGAGCAGAGAGAGGGCAGGGAGAGAGACAGAGAGACAGACAGAGAGGGCAAAGGGGGGGGGAGGACGGGGCGGGGGGGGGAGAGAGACGGGGGGGGCAGAGAGACGGGGAGGGCAGAGAGACGGGGGGGGGCAGAGAGACGGGGGGGGGCAGAGAGACGGGGGGGCAGAGACGGGGGGGGCAGAGAGACGGGGGGGGCAGAGAGACGGGGGGGGCAGAGAGACGGGGGGGCAGAGAGACAGGGGGGGCAGAGAGACGGGGGGCAGAGAGACAGGGGGGGGCAGAGAGACAGGGGGGGGCAGAGAGACGGGGGGGCAGAGAGGGTGGCAGAGAGACGGGGGGGCAGAGAGATACACGCACGCGCGCGCACGAAATAGGCTCTTCAGCCCAACTTGCCCACGCCGGCCAACATGCCCCATCCACACTAGTCTCACCTGCCCGCGTTTGGCCCATATCCCTCCAAACCTGTCCTATCCATGTACCTATCCAAGTGTCTCTTAAATGTTGTGATAGTCCCTGCCTCAACTGCCTAATCTGTCAGCTCGTTCCATACACGCACCACCCTGAGTGTGGAAAAATTGCCCCTTAGGTTCGTATTCTATCGTTCTGCCTTCACCTCAAACCTATGGGCTCTGGTCCTCGATTCCCCTACTCTGGGCAAGAGACTCTGTGCGTCTACCCGATCTATTCCTCTCATGATTTTGTACACCTCTATACAAGCATCCCTCATCCTCCTGTGCTCCAAGGAATAGAGTCCTAGCCTGCCCCAACCTCTCCCTGTAGCTCAGGCCCCTCTAGTCCTGGCAACATTCTCGTAAATCTTCTCTGAACCCGTTCCAGCTTGACGACATCTTTCCTATAACACGGTGCCCAGAACTGAACATAATACCCTAAATGCGGCCTCACCAACGTCTTGTACAACTGCAACGTGACCTCCCAACCTCTATACTCAATACTCTGACTGATGAAGGCCAATGAGCCTTCTTGATCACCCTGTCCTACCTGTGAAAATTGTCCCTAGTGTGTGTCAGATAATGTTAGTGTATGAGGTGATTGCTGGTCGGTGCGGACTCGGTGGGCCGAATGGCCTGTTTCCAAGTTGTTCCTCCAAGAACCAAGAGAGTTTATTGTCATGTGCCAGATAGGATAATGAAATTCATACTTTGCTTCAGCACTACAGAATATAGTAGGCATGAATACAGAACAGATCAGTGTGTCCATATACCATTGTATAAATATATACACACATGAATAAATAAACAGATAAAGTGCAAATAACAGATAATGGGCTATTAATGTTCAGAGATTTGTTTCATTTGAGTTCAATAGCCTGATGGCTGTGGGGAAGTAGCTATTTCTGAACCTGGACGTTGTAGTCTTCAGGCTCCTGTACCTTCTACCTGAAGGTAGCGGGGAGATGAGTGTGCGGCCAGGATGGTGTGGGTCCTTGATGATGCTATCAGCCTTTTTGAGGCAGTGACTGCGATAAATCCCCTCGATGGTAGGGAGGTCAGAGCCGATGATGGACTGGGCATTGTTTACTACTTTTTGTAGTCTTTTCCTGGGCGCTCAAGTTGCCGAACCAAGCCACGATGCAACCGGTCAGCATGCTCTCTACTGTGCCCCTGTAGAAGTTAGAGAGTCCTCCTTGACAAACCGACTCTCCGTAATCTTCTCAGGAAGTAGAGGCGCTGATGTGCTTTCTTTATAATTAGTGTTCTCAGACAAGGAGAAATCTTCAGAGATGTGCACGCCCAGGAATTTGAAGCTCTTGACCCTTTCCACCATCAACCCGCTGATATAAACGGGACTGCGGGTCCCCATCCTACCTCTTCCAAAGTCCACAATCAGTTCCTTGGTTTTGCTGGTGTTGAGGGCCAGGTTATTGTGCTGGCACCAATTGGTCAGTCAATTGATCTCACTTCTATACTCAGACTCATCCCCATCAGTGATACGTCCCACAACAGTGGTGTCGTCAGCGAACTTGATGATGCAGTTCACACTATGACCGGCTACGCAGTCATGAGTATAGAGTGAGTACAGCAGGGGGCTGAGCACGCAGCCTTGCGGTGCTCCCGTGCTGATTGTTATGGAGGCTGACACATTTCCACCAATTCGAACAGTCTGTGGTCTGTGAATGAGGAAGTCATGGATCCAATTGCAGAGGGATGCGCAGAGACCCAGTTCTGAGAGTTTGATAACCAGCTTGGAGGGGATTGTATTAAATGCCGAGCTGTAATCAATGAATAACAGCTTGACATATGAGTTTTTGTTATCCAAGTGGTCCAGAGCGGAGCCAGTGAGATCGCATCCACCGTTGATCTATTGTGGCGGTAAGCGAACTGCAGTGGGTCCAGGTTTTTGTCGAGGTTGGAGTTGATTTGCTCCATAATCAACATCTCGAAGCACTTCATCACCACCGGTGTTAGTGCCACTGGTCGATAGTCATTGAGGCACGTCACCTTGCTCTTCTTGGGCACTGGTATTATTGATGCCCTTTTAAAGCAGGTGGGAACCTCAGACCTCAGAAGTGAGAGGTTGAAAATGTCTGTAAAAACTCCAGCCAGTTGGTCCGCACAGGTTTTTAGACCGGGTATACCATCAGGTCCAGGTGCTTTTCGAGGGTTCACCCCTCTGAAGGATTTCCTGACGTCAGCCTCTGTGACTGAGACTGAAATACCATCACAGTGAATGGGGGCTCGAGAAGGCACATCAGTGTTCTCCCTATCAAAGCGTGCGTAAAACGCATTGAGCTCGTCAGGGAGTGATGCTTCACCGACATTCGAGCTGCCTCCTGATTTCGCCTTGTAGGAGGCAATTTCATTCAGGCCCCGCCACAGCTGCCGAACATGTCTCATCTTCTAGCTTGGAGCAGAAGTCTCTTTTGGTCTTTTTGATGGCCTTACCAAGGTCGTATCTGAACTTCTTGTAGACCACTGTATCTAAATCCCTGCTCCCTGCACTAGCTCCTCAGCCACACATTCAGATCCCCTATCTCCCTATTCCTGCCCATACCAGCACGAGGAACTGGAAGCAAACCGGAAATAACCACCCTGGATTTCCTGCTTTTCAGCCGTCTTCCGAGCTCTCTGAAGTCACGCTGCAGAATGTCTTTCAACAGGGTAGTAGTTTGATGCTACAGCCTGCAGCAACCCAGGACAACTGTGTTCCAGATGCTTCATTAGTTTGTTGATCTGCACATCGATCGGGAGGCGATGAAATCACCCGTTCACACGCAGCCGCCAGAGCAAACAGTGTACATACGGTGATGACAAATGCAATATCCAGTGTAGAACAGTGCAAGATTGTGTTGCAGAAAGTTCAGGATAGCACACAAAAGATGGGCCGGAGGGCCTGTCTCTGGGCAGGGCAATCACCGACGCTGTCTGTACGGTGTTTGCACACATCCCTCCCCCTCCCCCCACTGGTGGGCCAGATACGGGTCGTGGCAGGGGAGGCGAGATCAGCCTTCCAAGCCTCAATCCGAGCTAACCCTAACCCTCCCCTGACATCAGACTGAAGAGGTGTGAGAAAAAACGGCAGATGCTGGATAAAATGGAAGGTAGACACAAAATGCTGGAGAAACTCAGCAGTGAGGCATCTATGGTGAGATGGAATGGGTGACGTTTCGTGTCGAGACACGAATGTCTGAGGAAGGGTCTCGACCTTGAAACGTCACCCATTCCTTCTCTCGATAGATGCTGCCTGTCCCGCTGAGTTACACAATAGATCATAGACAATAGGTGCAGGAGTAGGCCCTTCGAGCCAGCACTGCCACTCACCGTGATCATAGCTGATCATCCAAAATCAGTACCCCGTTCCTGCCTTCACCCCATATCCCTTAACTCCGCTATCTTAAGAGCTCTATCCAACTCTCTCTTGAAATTCTCTATCAATCCAACTCTCTCTCTCTAGAGCTGCAAGGTTTACCATTGGTGCTTGCAGCAGGTAGTCCAGTATCACTGTAATCCTTGTTGATCTAGAGTGGGAAACTCGTCAAGACCGCAGGACCAAATTACACTTGACGACCATCTATAAAGAAACACACGGGTTTATTCCAAGCAACATCAAAAGTCATCTGCGATCTACAAATTTATTCAGTCAACCAAAGTGCAGGCAATCGGGGGTTTTGAAATACAACATCATCCACACAAATAAAGACTGCTATGGATATTCACTGTACCCAAAGACAATTCGCCAATGGAAACATCTTCACCATGGCATTCACACTGCACCCAACGTCAAGACCAAGCTGGAAACAATCGATATTAAGACGCTCACTTCTAATTCTTAGGGGGTTGGACAGGCTAGATGCAGGAAGATTGCTCCCGATGTTGGGGAAGTCCAGGACAAGGGGTCACAGCTTAAGGATAAGGGGGAAATCCTTTAAAACCGAGATGAGAAGAACTTTTTTCACACAGAGAGTGGTGAATCTCTGGAACTCCCTGCCACAGAGGGTAGTCGAGGCCAGTTCATTGGCTATATTTAAGAGGGAGTTAGATGTGGCCCTTGTGGCTAAGGGGATCAGAGGGTATGGAGAGAAGGCAGGTACGGGATACTGAGTTGGATGATCAGCCATGATCATATTGAATGGCGGTGCAGGCTCGAAGGGCCGAATGGCCTACTCCTGCACCTAATTTCTATGTTTCTAATATCCACTTTAATATTTAATTGCAACGTTGCACATGACCTTCCTAAGGTATGCGGCAACCAGTGATGGTGATTATACGTCAATATACGGATAAAGAAGCATCCAGTGAATTGGCCTCCACTGCTTTCCGAGGCAGAGAATTCCACAGATTCACAACTCCCTGGGTGAAAAAGTGTTTCTTCATCTCCGTTCTAAATGGCCTTCACCCTTGGTAACTCAAATGTTTAATGCTTTATGTGTCATTCTTAATTGTTGCTGTATGTCGTGTTGTTACTGGCGAGCGGAGCACCAAGGCAAACTCCTTGTATGTGTACAGACTTGGCCAATAAACTGATTCATTCATTCATTTCACTGGATCTTAATTGGTGAATGACAATTAAATTGAATTTTGAATCGTGAACTGGCCCATCCCTTATTCTTTAAAGGCCTGAAGATGCCTGTTGGGCCGAAGGGCCTGAAGTTTCCACACTATCATTCAATCACTTTATGTAGGTATGTTGCAAAACTTACCTTCAGCGGCGCTGCAGTTCTGCCGCAGCCCGTGTGCGCGACTTTGGCGCCTTTGAGAGGGAGGCAGGTTTAAAACGCGACTTTCTCTCGGCTGTTGAAATCGATGTTGTTCAGCCTACTTAGTTGCTGACGAAAAATCGCTGTGAAATTCGTTCGCTGCAGGTATTTTTAAACTAAATTGGGTTATTTAATTGTTAGAGTAGATTAAAAATCATCCTCTAAAACCACGAACCCCTACAACGGGACGGATCTTATGTAGGGGATAACGCAAGGTAGGTTGTTTATTATTATATTAAATAGGGCTTCTTAAGATCCCTTTATACAAAATTTTATGTTGCGAGTAGCTCACTTTGGGCCCCATTCAATCCCGCACTGTTTTTCATGCCATATGGGCTTCTAATTCACCACAATGGCAGCGTTCCAAACCAGCGTATTCCACAGAATCCCACTGACAAGCTGATTTAAATGGCCATTAATTTACAGCAATTGAACACTAAATCACTTCCATTTGGCCTATAAATTAATGTCAATGAGATTTTAAAATCATGTTTTATTGTGAATTCTTGTGTGAATGTTCTTTGGACACTTAGGCTATTTAAAAATCTTTCCTTAAGAAATGGATAGATGTTTAGATCTAGTAATTGAATTTTGGAATTAGCTACAATTGGGTAACTAACTAATTATATGCTTTAATTTCAGGTCATCCAAGTAAGATTGTTTAATATTTGTTTCAGAATGCTTCAATCTATAATAACTGAAAATTTCTTTCAGTTCCCTTAATTTTTAATAAAGTTATGGCCATTTCACTGTCGTTGATCACAACTTTTGTGTTAAGTCAGTGGTAAATCAATAGGGAGGTTTCACGGCAGTGGGGTCACGACCCATGACCCGTACTGTTGCTAGGCTACTCCAAATGGATTACACGCGATGAACTGCAGGTAGGCACTTACCGTTGTTTCCAGTGTAGCGGGCCCGTTAAAACCCGCTGAAATTGTCCATTTTTGCGCTGTAAATAATGATGGAAATCGGGATAAGCGTGAGAGACATTTAGCCTACTTCAGAATTCCAAAAGTGAGGAGAAATGAGGGTAGATAGAAGCGAGAGCTGAAGGGACAACAACAGTCAAAGTGCTTAGCGAACATTGGCCGTTTGCTCACTGCATTTCATCATCAAGTAAGGCATTATTTGTGTTTTTTCTTGATTCCTTTGGCATCTAACAAGTTTCAGAAGTGATAAATCTGGCTGTAATTTTTTTAATCGCCCATGGTTCTCATTGGGTTTTTACACAAAATGAAAACGCATCTGAAGAAAAATTTACAGCCAGATTTATCACTTCTGAGAATTTTTAGATACCAAAGGAATCAATAAAAACACAAATAATGCCGTTACTTGATGAAATGCAGTGAGCAAACGCGATAATTCCCAATATTGTCAATGTTTACCAAGCACTTTAGCTGCTGTTGTCCCTTCAGTTCTCGCTTCTCTATACCTTCACGTTTGGAATTCTAGTCGAGCCCGTGTCTCTCACACTTACCCCAACTAACACAAGTTGTTTCAGCGCAAACATTCAACATTCTGGCGGTTTTTACCAGGTAGGAAAGTCCACGTTTCTGGCATCAATAACATGTACCGGAAGTGACGGATGTCTTCCAGTTGGATTTAGCGGCTCCGTGCATCGAGCCCTTTGACCCGGTGACCTTTCGTGCATCGAGCCCTTTGACCCGGTGACCTTTCGTGCATCGAGCCCTTTGCCCCGGTGACCTTTCGTGCATCAAACCCTTTGACCCGGTGACCTTTCGTGCAACCCCCCTATACATAGGGAACAAGATGCTAATTTCCGAGTATGAAGATGGCCATAACTTTGTTAATACTGAAGATATGAAAGTGAATTAGGTGTCAAATTAAACTTATTTTTGTGCTTTATCTGATGGGATCAATTACAGACTTGATTTTATAAATCTCACCATTTTGTAACATTGCTACTTGATGACAAAGTATTTTTGTGTCTACCTTCAGTGTGAAGAAGAGCCTCGACCCGAAACGTCGCCCAGTTCCTTCGCTGCAGAGATGCTGTTGCCCGTCTGTCCCGCTGAGCTACTCCGGCATTTTGTGTCCGCCTTCGGCATTTAAAACATCCGCCATCTTGCAACTGCCTGAAGCAACTGCCTGGGATTGGCGGTGACGTCACGGCGCAGGGCGGGGCGGGTGGACGTCACGGCGCAGGGCGGGGCGGGTGGACGTCACGGCGCAGGGCGGGGTAGAGAGGGCGGACGTCACGGCGCAGGGCGGGGTGAAGCGGGCGGACGTCACGGCGCAGGGCGGGGCGGGTGGACGTCACGGCGCAGGGCGGGGCGGAGAGGGCGGGCGTCACGGCGCAGGGCGAGGCGGAGGGCGGACGTCACGGCGCAGGGCGGGGTGACGGTTGTTCTCGACGCGGTTCCCGGATGCTCGACGGCCTCAGGTCGGTGCGGAGCCTCCACCCCCCTCCCCCCCCTCAGGGAAAACCCGACCCTGACCCACGGAGGAGGAAGGGGTAGGGGGAGGGGTAGGGGGAGGGGAGGGGGAGGGGGTCAGGCAGCATCTGTGGGGAAGAGAGACACAAACAAAGATCATATACAAGCTCCACTATAAGGGGGAGGGAGGGGGATGCAGGAGGGGTCAGGGTCAGGGTCAGGCAGCATCTGTGGGGAAGACAGACACAAACAAAGATCCTATACAAGCTCCACTATAGCATCTTTGGACACAAAGGTCTAGAGCAGCTTCTTCAACTATTTCAGTGTCATTCACCCTTGACTCTTTATCACAAAATCTCATTCACTCTCCACTACATTTTCTGATGTTTTTTGGTCATTTCGTCTTATTCTCCCTTGTGTATAATTTTATATAGAATTTATTTTGTCACATGAGCAAAACACATAAATTAACTCATTTCCTAATTGTTTATTTTATTCAACTTTTTCAACATCCTAAAAATACAGTAAATTTGGGAAATATCCATGACTTTGAAATTAGAAAATTAGTTAGAGAAACATCAAATTTCCAGCTCCATTGCTATTAAAACCAAGAGCTTAATAACCACTTTAATGGCAATGCATTTTTTAAGTACAAAACAATATATATAAATATATGAATAGAGTAAGTCATTCACCCTTCATTCACCCATCTAGTTTAATTCACCCCAAAATAATTTAATTCACGGGTGAACCATTCACCAATTTAAGAAGCACTGGACTAGAGGGTGTGAGCTACAGGGAGAGGTTGAGTAGGCTGGTCTCTAATCCTTGGAGCGCAGGAGGATGGGGGGGGGGGGTGATCTTATAGAGGTGTATAAAATCATGGGGGGAATAGATCGTATAGATGCACTATCTTGGGAATCTCTTGGGGAATCGAGGACCAGAGGACACGGGTTCAAGGTGAAGGGGAAAAGATTTAATAGGAATATGAGGGGTCATTTCTTTACATAGAGGGTGGCGGGTGTATGCGACAAGCTGCAGAGGAGGTAGTTGAGACTGGGACCATCCCATTGTTTAATAAACAGTTAGAAAGGTACGTGTATAGGACAGGTTTGGAGGGATATCCTCTCCTCTTGGCCCTCTCCTCTTTTCTCTCTATTTGCTCCCACTTGGTTCCATACTTAGGAAACATGAAATTTCATTCCACTTTTATGCAGACGACAGTCAGATTTATGTGCCTCTTAAAAAGAAGGATGAACACTCTGTCGGACTGTTACTTGAGTGTCTCAACGACATAAAGGCCTGGATGGCTCTGAACCTTTTAAAATTTAATGATAAAAAGATGGAAGTAATGGTTTTTGGTGGCACCACTGGGGCCCCCCCTGTAGATCTGGGCTCCCTGGCCCAGTATATCAAACCAAGCATCACAAACCTAGGGGTTAAATTGGACCCTGAGCTTAAATTTGACAGTCAGATCAAGGCTGTTGTTAAATCAAGCTTTTTCCATTTGAGGCAGCTGGCCAAAATAAAGCCAATTCTGTCAAGGCAGCACTTTGAGACGGTAATCCACGCCTTTGTTACCACTCGGCTGGATTACTGCAATGCACTGTATGTGGGGGTTAGTGGGTCCTCCATCGCCCGTCTCCAGATGGTACAGAATGCAGCTGTACGTCTTTTAACTGGCACACGTAAACATGAGCACATTTCGCACATTTTAGCCTCACTCCACTGGTTGCCTATTCAGTTTAGGATCCATTTTAAAGTTCTTTTATTTGCTTTTAAATCCCTAAATGGTCTTGCCCCGCCCTACCTATCTGAGCTTCTACACCCTTATACACCCGCCCGCTCTCTCAGGTCAGATAATCAGCTGCTCCTGAGTGGGCCTAAAACTAAGCGGAAGCTCAGAGGGGACCGTGCCTTTGCTGTGTCGGCACCCAAATTATGGAACGATCTGCCTCTCCACATTAAACAGGCCTCTTCTTTGTCTGTTTTTAAATCTCTTCTTAAGACCCATCTCTTCTCCGTGGCCTTTGATACCCAGTAAGATGTCGACTTTATTTGCTTGGTTTGGTTTCTTATTTTGATTGCTTTGTTGCGTGGTTATTGTTTTTTGCTCATGTTTTATATCTTTTGATTTATTGTTGTACTTCATATGTGATTTATGCGCCTTATGTGAGCTGTTATGTTATGTTCTGTTATGTTGTCTGTTTATGATGTCTTGTTTGTTCTTCTGTACAGCACTTTGGTCAACATTGGTTGTCTTAAAGTGCTTAACAAATAAAGTTGGATTGGATTGGATTGGATATGGACCAAGCATGAGCAGATGGGACTAGTGTAGATGGGACATGTTGGTCGGTGTGGGTGTTGAGCCAAAGGTCCTTTTTCCACACTGTATCACTATGAATCTATGAGAAAGTGCTGGAGTAACTCAGCAGGTTAATAGACAATAGATTCAGCCCTTCGAGCCAGCACCGCCCTTCAATGTGATCATGGCTGATCATCCACAATCAGTACCCTGTCCCTGCCTTCTCCCCATATCCCTTGACTCCATTATCTTTAAAAGCTCTACCTAACTATCTTTTGGAAGTATCCGGAGAACCGGACTCCACCACCCTCTGAGGCAGAGAATTCCACAGACTCACAACTCTCTGTGTGAAAAAGTATTTCCTCATCTCGGTTCTAAATGGCTTACCCCTTATTCTTAAAATGTGGCCCCTGGTTCTGGACTCCCCCAACATCGGGAACATTTTCCCTGCCTCTAGCATGTCCAAACCCTTAATAATCTTATATGTTTCAATAAGATCTTCTTTCATCCTTCTAAACTCCAGAGGCCAGCTGCTCCATTGTCTCAGCATATGACAGTCCCGTCATCCTGGGAATTAACCTTGTGAACCTACACTTCACTCCCTCAAAAGCAAGAATGTCCTTCCTCAAATATGGAGACCAAAACTGCACACAATACTCCAGGTCGGGCAGCATCTGTGGAGAAGATAGACACAAAGTGCTGGAGTAATTCAGTGGGTCAGGCAGCATCTGTGGAGAAGACTGGAGGGTGTGAGCTACAGGGAGAGGTTGAGTAGACTGGGTCTCTAATCCTTGGAGTGCAAGAGGATGAGGGGTGATCTTATAGAGGTGTATAAAATCATGAGGGGAATAGATCGGGTAGACGCACAGAGTCTCTGCGCAGAGTAGGGGAATCGAGGACCAGAGGACATAGGTTTAAGGTGAAGGGGAAAAGATTTAATAGGAATCTGAGAGGTAACTATTTCACACAAAATATGGTGGGTGTATGGAAAGAGCTGCCAGAGGAGGTAGTTGAGGCTGGGACTGTCCTATTGTTTAAGAAACAGTTAGACAGGTACATGGATAGGACAGGTTTGGAGGGATATGGACCAAACGCAGGCATGTGGGACAAGTGTAGCTGGGGCATGTTGGTCGGTGTGGGCGAGTTGGGCCAAAGGGCCTGTTTCCACTCTATCACTCTATGACAAAATGCTGCAGTAACTCAGACAGCATCTGTGGAAAAGATGACACGAAAAGTGCTGGAGTAATTCAGTGGGAATCAAGGGATATGGGGAGAAGGCAGGAATGGGTTTTTGATTTGGGATGATCAGTCATGATCACAATGAATGGCGGTGCTGGCTGGAAGGGCTGAATGGCCTCCTGCACCTATTTTCTATGTTTCTATGGGACAGGCAGCATCAGTGGAGAAGATAGACACAAAGTGCTGAAGTAATACAGCGGGACAGGCAGCATCTGTGGAGAGAAGGAATGGGTGATGTTTTGGATCGAGACCCTTCTTTGGTTTAGTTTAGTTTAGAGATGCAACGCAGAAACAGGTCTTTCGGCCCATGGAGTCCGTGCAGACCAGTGATCACCCCGTACACTAGCACTATCCTAAGTACATTAGGGACAATTTAACAATTTTGCAGAGGCCGATTAATCTACAACCCAGAACATCTTCGAAATGTTAACAGACAATAGATGCAGGAGTAGGTCATTTGGCCCTTTGAGACAGCACCGCCATTCAATGTGATCATGGCTGATCATACCCAATCAGCAGCCCGTTCCTGCCTTCACACCATATACCCTGACTCAGCTATCTTTAAGAGCTCTATCTAACTCTCTCTTGAGAGCATCCAGAAAACTGACGTCCACTGCCTTCTGAGGCAGAGAATTCCACAAATTCACAACTACCTGTGTGAAAACAAATTTTCTCATCTCCGTTCTAAATGGCCTACCACTTATTCTTAAACTGTGGCCCATGGTTCTGGACTCCCCCAACATCGGGAACATGTCTAAATCATTGATGTATATTGTAAATAGCTGCGGTCCTAGGATGGAGGAAACGGAGCACCGGAGTAAAAACCACGCACATCAAGGGGAGAACGTACAAACTCCACACAGACAGCGCCCATAGTCAGGATCAAACCTGGGTCTGGCAGTGAGGCAGCAGCTGTACCGCTGCGCCACTGTGCCACTCAGAATTATATAACGGTTTCCTCTGCCATAAACGCACCCAATATGTGTTAGTAATGACCTGGTTGCCAGTTTGTTGACCCTCTGTTTTTCCCTCCTGTAGGGTTTAGAAACTGTTGCTGTGGATGGAGAGATGGGACCTGAGCAGCCATTGAGGGCGGCCAGGGTGTCGGTGAGCCCCCCCCCCCCCAACCCCATCTGCTCGGTTGTGTGGGCTGAGCTTCAGTGGAGGACCACATGATGGGGCACAACAAGGAGAAGCGTTATAAGTGCGATGTGTGTGGCAAGGCCTGCAGAGCCCGAGCCAGCTGGAGATGCACCGGCGGGTGCACACGGGAGAACGTCCCTTCGGCTGCTTGGAGTGCGGCAAGAGCTTCTCCCGTTATGGCAACCTGCTGCAGCACAATGTCGTGCACTCCGGCGAGAGGCCCGTCGGCTGCTCCGACTGCGGCAAGAACTTCAAGAAGGCGCAGGGCCTGGAGGCCCACCAGCGGGTTCACATGGAAGAACACCCCTTCGGCTGCTCCGACTGCCGCAGGACCTGCAGGACCACTGGCGGGTTCACACAGACGAGAAGCCCTACGGCTGCTCCACCTGCGGCAAGAGCTTTGCCGACTCATCGAAGCTACGGCAGCACCGGCGGGTGCACAGCAGTGAGCGGCCCTTCACCTGCTCCGACTGCGACAAAGGCTTCAAGACGTCCACGGCTCTGAAGGTGCACAGGCACCTGCACACCGGCGAGCGGCCCTACATCTGCAGCAACTGTGGAAAGGGCTTCACTTGCTCCAGCAGCCTGCTGAACCACCAGCACACCCACACCGGCGAGCGCCCCTACACCTGCGCCCAGTGCGGCAAGGGCTTCACCCTGTCCAGCCACCTGCTGGTGCACCAGCGCACCCACACTGGCGAGCGCCCCTTCACCTGTGCCCAGTGCGGCAAGGGCTTCACCCAGTCCAGCAACCTGCTGTCCCACCAGCGGGTGCACAACTAAAAAGGCTATACGGGGAGAAAAGATGAGGTAAGAAGGTAAGCTAGCCAAGAATATAAAAGAGGATAGTAAAAGCTGCTTTAGGTATGTGAACAGAAATGTTTTTGTTTTAAATTAGTTGAGTTGGGCCCTTGAAGACTGAAAACGGTGAATTTATTATGGGGAACAAAGAAATGGCACACGGGTTGAACAAGTACTTTGGATCTGTCTTCACCAAGGAGACACAAACAATCTTCCAGATGTACTAGTGGCCAGAGGATCTGGAGTGACGGAGGAACCGAAGGAAATCCACAGGAAATTGTGTTGGGTAGACTGATGGGACTGAAGGCTGATAAATCCCCAGAGCCTGATGGTCTGCATCACAGGGTGCTTAAGTAAGTGGCTCTAGAAATCGTGAATGCATTGATGATCATTTTCCAATGTTCTACAGATTCAGGATCAGTTCCTGTGGATTGGAGAGTAGCTAATCCTACTTTTTAAGAAAGGTGGGAGAGAGAAAAACGGAATTATAGACCAGTTAGCCTGACATCGGTGGTGGGGAAGAAGATGCTGGAGTCAATTCTAAAAGATGAAATAACGGCACATTTGGATAGTAGTAACAGGATTGGTCCGAGTCAGCATGGATTTTCGAAGGGGAAATCATACTTGACTAATCTTCTGGAATTTTTTGAGGATGTAACTAGGAAAATGGACAATGGAC
The DNA here is from genome assembly GCF_010909765.2 of Amblyraja radiata. Classification (NCBI taxonomy): domain Eukaryota; kingdom Metazoa; phylum Chordata; class Chondrichthyes; order Rajiformes; family Rajidae; genus Amblyraja; species Amblyraja radiata. Next base: position 98,734 of record NW_022630544.1, on the reverse strand, counting down.
AGTGGATGTAATGTACCTGGATTTTCAGAAAGCATTTGATAAGGTCCCACATAGGAGATTAGTGGACAAAATTAGGGCACATGGTATTGGGGGTAGAGTGCTGACATGGATAGAAAATTGGTTGGCAGACAGGAAACAAAGAGTAGGGATAAACGGGTCCCTTTCAGAATGGCCGGCAGTGACTCGTGGGGTACCGCAAGGCTCGGTGCAGGGACAGCAGTTATTTACAATATACATCAATGATTTAGATGAAGGGATTTGAAGTAACATTAGCAAAAATCAGCTGAAACAAAGCTGGTGGCAGTATGAACTGTGAGGAGGATGCTATGAGAATGCAGGGTGACTTGGACAGGTTGGGTAAGTGGGCAGATGCATGGCAGATGCAGTTTAAAGTGGAGGTTATCCACTTTGGTAGCCAAAACAGGAAGGCAGATTACTTTCTAAATGGTATCAAATTGGGTAAAGTGGAAGTACAACGGGATCTGGTGGTCCTTGTTCATAAGTCAATGAAAGTAAGCATGCAGGTACAGCAGGCAGTGAAGAAAGCAAATGCTTTATAACAAGAGGAGTTGAGTATAGGAGCAAAGAGGTCCTTCTGCAGTTGTATAGGGCCCTGGTGAGACCACACCTGGAGTATTGTGTGCTGTTTTGGTCCCCTAATTCAAAGGGCCGAATGGCCTACTCCTTCACCTATTGTCTATTGACCATCCCGACCCCATGGCCTCCCACGCCCTGTCTCACCATTGCGTGCACACCAACTGCCCGTGCTGATGTGAGGCGTTTGATAGCTCGTGGGGGTTGTGGCAGCTCGTGGGGGTTGTGGGCCCTGGTGGGCTTACGTCAGCGAGCGGCTGCTCCCACTGCGGAAACATTTTCAAGAGCGCATGGGGAGCCCCAGTGGATACACACCGGAGAGAGACCCTTTGTGTGCGCTGAGTGTGCCAAGGGTTTCACCCACATGTCCAGCCTGTGGCAGCACCGGCGTACCCACTGCGGTGAGCGTCCCTTCCCCTGCCCGTCCTGTGGTAAAGGCTTCACCCGCCTTGACCACCTGCTGGAGCACCGGCGAGTTCACACAGGCCAGTGTCCCTTCACCTGCCCGTCTGTGGCAAGGACTTTGCCCACTCCTCCATCCTTCTGGCACACCGCCACGTGGATAGGCACTGTTTAGGTAGACACAAAATGCTGGAAGGAATGAGTAACATTTCAGGCCGAGACCCTCTTCAGTCTCGACCCGAAATGTCACGCATTCTTTTCTCCAGAGATGCTGCTTGACTCGCCGAGTTACTTCAGCACTCAGTGAAACGTCACCTATCTGCCGGACCCGCCCCGTGGTGATTGGCGGAAGCGCAGAGCCCCGCCCCCTGCCATTACACAGAGTCACGGGTGGGGAGGGGGGGGGGCATGCATCATGGGAAGAAGGTCACACTGTGCTGGAGTCACTCAGCAGGTTGGGCAGTGACTGGAGAGATGGAATGGGTGACGTTTTGGGTTGAGACCCTTCTTCAGTCTGATGGGAGGTAAAGAGATAAGGAAGTGTAAGGAGTGAAAACAGGACAAAGGGATTGGAGATCAAGAAAAATGTAGAATAAACCATTGTTAGTTGGGAGAAGGTAACATAGTGAATAGGTGCCATTCGCCTGATCATCCATAATCAGTACCCCGTTCCTGCTTTCTCCCCTTATCCCATGATTCCATTAGCCCGAAGAGCTAAATCTAATTCTCTCTTGATAACATCCAGTGAATTGGCTCCACTGCCTTCTCTGGCAGAGAATTCCACAGATTCACAACTCTCTGAGTGGAAAAGTTTCTCCTCATCTCAGTCCTAAATGGCCTACCCCTTATTCTTAAACTGTATGAGCAGAGCTGCCAAGTTTTGTCAGAGCATTTCAGTATTCTAGTACCTGAAAATTAGTATTTTTCTGTGGAAATCTGTATTTTTACTCGGTGCCATTTTGTTGAAAAAAGTGTTATTTTTTATGTGCGTCATACCCATCTAAGAGTACAAGAATGCATTACTTTGCTACCAATTGACATGTCTTCCACGCACCTTACTTGACAGTGCATTCATTGCCATTTCTTTGTATACTGCTGTTTGAACGGCTGCTTCCTGCTTTTAGCACCAGATGATAAAGTAGAAGCCATTTTGGAAGCCTCCCTCTCTCTCCCTCCCTCCCTCTCTCTCCCCTCCTTCCTCTCTTTCCCTCCCCCTCCACCCTCCCTCTCTCCCTACCTCCCTCTCCCTTCCTCCCTCTCTCCTACCTTTTTTCCTCCCTCTCTTATTCCCACCCTCTCATTCCCTCTCTCCTTCTCCCTCTCTCCCTCCTTCCTCTCTCCCTCCCCTAGCAGTCTGTGACCCATAGCGCTGTGGCCATAGTGCTATGTGTAAAGCACTCCAGCTGGTAGCGCTATAATTAGAACCCATAGCGCTGTTCGTTTAAATTCCCATTAGTTAATCTGACAGCGCTGTTCAAACCTGTAGCGGGACAGGCAGATCAAACCTTACAAAAATAATCATCCAGATCTTGCAGCAAATACTGCAGCAAGATGAAACAGTAAATCGGGCTGATTTAAAAAAAAATCCGTATTTTACAAAGCTAATCCGTAAATTCTGATTGCATTTCTGTACAAAATACGGAAAATCCGTACTACTTGGCAGCTCTGTATGAGCCCTGGTTCTGGACTCCCCCAACATCGGGAACATTTTACCTGCATCTAGCCTGTCCAATCTTTGAAGGATTTTATATGTTTCTATAAGATCCTCTATCATCCGCTCTCAGATGTATGGGGCGCCGTCGAGTATGGCTGCCCTGCCAGCAGCTGTTAGTCCTTTCATCCTTTAAAATTTTTTTTAGTGAGTTAAAGTGCTTGTTTTGGAGGTCTTCTAGTCTTTTATGTGGTGGGGGAGGGGAAGGGGGAAACTTTATTTCCTAGTCCCTACCTGGTCGGAGAGGCAGCTTCCCTCTGAGCTGCTTCTTCGCCCCCCTCGCCCCCCCCCCCCCCCCCTCGCGGCCTACCATCGGACTGGAGCGGCCTTTCCTGTCGGGACCGGCCGGGACTACAGCTGCGGTAGCGGCACAGCGCTGGGATACCAACACGTAGCGGGCGATGCCTTACCGGGTCGCCGCGCGGTAAGCTCCGGAATGCTGTGGCCGCTGACTTTAACATCTAAGATGCTGAGGCGGCGGGCGTCCCTAGATTTAGGACGCTGCGGGGCCTGGAGTCCTGGATCGCCAGAGTCAGAGCTCTAGCCAGCGCTGCCTGAGGACTACGGGTGCCACAGTCTCTGGGCAGGAAGCGGCTGCTCCAGACATTTCCAAGCCGCTGAGGAGAGTTCACCCGAGTTCCAGCTTTCCGGCAAGAGGGCCTGAAAACATCGGCCTGGCTGCGGAGGCCACAATAGGCCCGACTATGGGTGAACAGGGGATGGGACTGGACTTTGCTGCCTTTGGTTCCCACTGTGGGGGGGATGTTTTTATGTCGTTAAATTCTTTAATGTTGTGTCTTATCTTTATTCGTGTGCTGCACTGGCAAGTCAAATTTCACTACACCAATTGGTGTATGTGATAATAAATGTCCTTTGTATCCTTTGTATCACCCTTCTAAATTCCATTGAATGCAAGCCCATTCAACCCATTCTTTCATCATATGACAGTCCCTCCATCCCGGGAATTGACCTTGTGAACCTACGCTGCACTCCCTCAATAGCAAGAATGTCCTTCCTCATATTAGGAGATCAAAATTACACAGAATACTCCAGGTGTGGTCTCACAAGGGCCCTGTACAACCACAGAAGGACCGCTTTGCTCCAGTACTCAACTCCTCTTGTTATGAAAGTTTTCTTCACTGCCTGCTGTACTTGCATGCTTACTTTCAATGACTGATGTACACACACAACAGGTCTCGTTGTACTTCCCCTTTTCCTAACCTGACACCATTCAGTTATACAGAGTGCTGGAATATCACCTTACACTTATCTCTGTGTCTCCCTCTCCTGTGACTCTCAGTCTGAAGAAGGTTCCTTCTCTCCAGAGAAGCTGCCTGTCCTGCTGAGCTACTCCAGTGAAATGTCACTTATCCCTTTTCTCTACAGGGTCATCCTTGGACACAAACAGTCTTTTCCAGGTGAGGGCAGGTTCACTTGCTCCTCCTCACCTCATCTACTGTATCCGCTGTTCCACTATGTCAACTTCTCTACATCGGTGAACCAAGCGCAGGCTTGGGGGATCGTTTCACTGAACTACCCTCCGCAAAATCCTTCTTAAACTACCTGATCTCCCGGTGGCTCAGCAATTCAACTCCCCCTCCCATTCCCAATCTGACCTTTTTGTCCTGGGCCTCCTCTATTGTCAGAGTGAGGCCCAGTACAAATTGGAGGAACAGCACCTCATATTTCACTTGTGTAGTTTACACCCCAGCGGTATGAACATTGACTTCTCTAACTTCTGATAGCCTTTGCTTTCTCTCTCCATCCCCGTCCCCTTCCCAGTTCTCCTGTTTTACTGTCTCTGCCTACATTTTATCTTTGTCCCACCCCCTCCCCTGACATCAGTCTGAAGAAGGGTCTCGACACGAAATGTTGCCCATTCCTTCTCTCCAGAGATGCTGCCTGACCCGCTGAGTTCCTCCAGCATTTTGTGTAAATCTTCAAAGTCATCTTGTTGTCTCATTGTGTGTAACTCTATTTTTCCGCCCACAGCTAACAATGGCCTGTTTCCTTTAACATCGTCATTTTTTTGCATATCCTTAGCATCTCCTTTGTTCTGTCAATTTCACACCTCACCCTTCCATATCTCTATTCTTCCTCTTCCCCGACTCAGTCTGAAGAAGTGTCGACCCAAAACGTTCACCCATTCCTTTTCTCCAGAGATGCTGTCTGACTTGCTGACGTATTCCATTTTTTTGGGTCTCTCCCTTTTTTTCCTCTCTCTTCCCTGTGCCTCATCTGAACGGGACCAGTTTCCCCCTTTTCCCCTTCCCTATCACCAATAACTCTTTCTCTGGCTTCACATTCTGCTCATCTTCTCTCACAGCCTTTTCTGTTCTTCCCATCTGTGTCCTGCGGATTTCAACATCGAGGAGCTTGCAGTCTGGGGTAGAGACTGATGTCGGGAATCACTGGAGGTTCGATGAGCCCTGACCTGGGGTACAATCACCCGGCACAGGGAGCTGACATCCCCCCGATGCGGGAGCTTGATCGCCCCGAATCTGAGGGCCCGACCGCCGGCTACAGGAGCCCAGATCGCCTCGACAATGGAAGGTTCAAGGGTCCGACCACGGGGAGAACAAGAAGGGCAGATTTTGAACTTTTTTTTTTCGCCTTCCATCACAGTGAGGAATGTGGAGGAGTCACTGTGGTGGATGTTTATGTTAAAATGTATTTTGTGTGTCTTGTTGCTTTTTATTGGTATGACTGTATGGCAAATCAAATTCCTCATATGTTCCAAAACATACTTGGCTAATAAAGTATGATTATAATTAGGCCAGTCGACCCATCGAGTCTGCTCCACCATTCAATCATGTCTCATCTATCTCTCCCTCTCAACCTCATCCTCTTGCCTTCTCCCCTTAACCCCAGACACCCGTACCAGGGCTCTCACTTAACATTTTTTCTCTGTTTGCAGCCGGGCAACCTAGGCAGCTTTTTAAGTTGCCAAATGACAGTTTAGGTGGTCATTTAAGATGGCTCGCATGACGCGTGAGATAATGTGCTCGGACGAAGTGCGTAGTTACCAGTCGGAATTATGCCCCATGAAGCATTCACATATTATTTCTGCTTCAAATAAAGTCACAAACTAAACATATTCACCAATGAAGACATGATATATACCACAATGACATGCAGCAAAATTATAATACAGTATCACAACTCTTTTTACACGTTGCAATGAATGCAATTTCTATTATTTCTTTCCACTTCCAAACTATGGGTTGAGCTCAACACCGGCTGAAAGGAGGCCATCGAGAAGCAGATGAACGCCTTTGAAAATGTTTTGGCATTGGCTTTTTTAAATGTTTGATGTAATTTATGTTTGTATGTGTCTTGAGTTCTATGTGCAAATCCTTTCCAGTTCCAGGTATCAGAGCGTTGGAAGCAGGATGCCAGAGGCCACTCAGCCACTCTAGCCTGCCCCCCCCCCACCCCACCCACACACACTTACCGGGCGCAGGTGGGCATTGGGGAGTCTGAAGACATCTGCCATGGTGCAAGGCATCTGGAACTTGGTCATCTGCTCATTGCCAGGCCAGTGGAAAACCCCACTGACCCACTAGTCACTGCTGGTCCCCGCACCGGGCCTTGCGCTGCCCCACTAGTCACTGCTGGTCCCCGCACCGGGCCTTGCGCTGCCCCACTAGTCACTGCTGGTCCCCGCACCGGGCCTTGCGCTGCCCCACTAGTCACTGCTGGTCCCAGCACCGGGCCTTGCGCTGCCCCACTAGTCACTGCTGGTCCCCGCACCGGGCCTTGCGCTGCCCCACTAGTCCCCGCACCGGGCCTTGCACTGCCCCACTAGTCACTGCTGGTCCCCGCACCGGGCCTTGCGCTGCCCCACTAGTCACTGCTGGTCCCCGCACCAGGCCTTGCGCTGCCCCACTAGTCACTGCTGGTCCCCGCACCGGGCCTTGCGCTGCCCCACTAGTCACTGCTGGTCCCCGCACCGGGCCTTGCGCTGCCCCACTAGTCACTGCTGGTCCCCGCACCGGGCCTTGCGCTGCCCACTAGTCATTGTTGGTCCCCGCACCGGGCCTTGCGCTGC